>NW_015396287.1:22403-27053 GCF_001527695.2 Protobothrops mucrosquamatus
ATTGCATGAAATTGTCATTATAGAAATTGATTGTAGAAAGGGAGGATCAAAGGCAGTTGGTCTTTTCACAAATGGAGTGAGGGAGGACTCGTTAAGTGTTTCTAAAACTTTGCAATACTGCGCAAACACATAACACAGTCACCAAAAAAACCCAACACATTTACCTCTATAAAATCAAATTATTATTAGAAGTTAATACATTTGTTCCCAAGTCAGGCAGGAAGACCTTTCTAGAGGGATTAGGAAATTGTTTATTGCAGTAGAGCACTAATCAGCAAGCAGGCAGAGATGGATGATGGTCAACTCTGGCCATCCCCCGCCACTCTCTTATAAATGTCTGATTCAAAAGGTAACACTAATTATTAACAATGCAGACATAAGGCAGTGAGTTATCCTATATTCTCTTCATCTGTTTTTGCTTTATGAGCATGGACACTTGTGTGCAGTTCCCTTCCCTAATTATCTCTGGTTAGCTTCAGTGGCTTCAGAGGCAACCTACCTAAAACCACAATGCCTAAGTCTTTAATCTTTCCTAAACACACCAGTTGTGATGTGCTCACTTACCCATGACAGAGCTAGCCCTCCCCTCCCAAGTGCCTTACTATTGTTCATGACATCACAACCTCCTAGCTTGTCACCAAGGCTTATGCTACTTTAGGTATTGTTGTAAACAAAACATTACTTTTTTCCCCCAATAATTGTTATTAAAAGTTATGCAAGCAAAACTTATACAATTACAAAAATAGAAAAAAAACATTTTTAAAAAGTTAAAATTAAAAAGGAGCATAAAAAGAAGAAAAAATGATAGAGAAACAAACCCCTTTCAATTCCAGTAAGTATAACCTACATTAACAACTTATCACTGGATCCCTTAAAATATAAGCAAATCTCTCTTCATTCCATATATCACCCCAATTTCTGTATAACCATCACTAGAATCTCATCTCCCCCTATTAAAGAAAGAGAAGTCCAGTGTTACCAAAAATAACACAAACATCACAAATTATATTACATTGAATCCTTCCTTTCCTTTTCAACAAATCTCTCCACATCCTCACTTCAATCTCCTCACTTGGTCACCATGATGTAAAAAAGATGTTGAGACTCTAGAAAGAGTATAGAGAAGAGCAACAAAGATGATTAGGGGACTGGAGACTAAAACATATAAAGAACAGTTGCTGGAATTGGGTATTTCTAGTTTAAGGAAGAGAAGGACGAGGGGGGGGGACATGATAGCAGTGTTCCAATATCTCAGGGGCTGCCACAAAGAAGAGGGAGTCAAGCTATTCTCCAAAGCGCCTGAAGGCAGGACAAGAAACAAGGGATGGAAACTAAGCAAGGAGAGAAGCAACCTAGAACTAAGGAGAAACTTCCTGACAGTTAGAACAATTAACCAGTGGAACACCCTGCCTCCAGAAGCTGTGAATGCTCCAACACTGGAAGTTTTTAAGAAGAGACTGGACAGCCATTTGACCGAAATGGTATAGGGTTTCCTGCCTGAGCAGGGGGTTGGACTAGATGACCTCCAAGGTCCCTTCCAACTTTATTATTATTATTATTATTATTATTATTATTATTATTATTATTATTATTATTATTAGTAGTAGTAGTAGTAGTAGTAGTAGTAGTAGTAGTAGCAGCAGCAGCAGTAGTAGTATATTAAAATCCAGTCTCACTCAAAAAAATTTAAACATTACCAGTATTAATCAACATTATCCAGTCCTAATCAAGAAACCGTTAGCCTTGCCTCAAATAATAACCCATTTTTTTACCTTGATCGAATAAATCAAGTCTGTATTCTTTCTTCTTCCTGTACTTCTTTAAAATCCTCAAAGTTCTAGCATCCGCCTTCTCATAGTCTTTTCTCTCCAAATTTTCTTCATCTTTCTCAAGCCCTCTTTATACTTCCAACGTAGCAACTCCAGCAAATCCCTCTACTAAATCTAGAATAAATAATCCAAATCTCATATTATTTATTTGTTATATGTTTTTCAATTTTTAAGTTATCATCTTCTTCTTGTAAGCTGTAATTTTTAATTCCACCTGTAAGTCAGATTTAGGTTTATTCAATGGGGCTTCATTCTCTGCAATTACATCAGCAGATGCTAGTAAAGAGTTAAATAGTTCAAAAACCTCCTGTGGTCACAGATCAAACATTCCTTTTAAGGTAACCATTTGGTGCCCTCTTCAAAGTTTTGTTAACCGCCTCAGATGCAATCAATGTGTCAATAAAATCCCAATGCATTATCAAAACATTGTAACATTAAAAAAAACAGCAATCTGATATTGAGCAATACATGAAAATGAATGTATTTAAAAGCTAACAGAATCAGATATATAGCAGGACTCTTCAGAAAGGAACTCAATCTCTCAGTGTCAGAGGTCATAATCAAGACCTTCCAAGATTGAATTCAGGGCTGTCACAGAGGCTGGCCATTCAGCAAATAAACCAGTCCCAAACTCGAGAACTTTAAAACCAATTACCATGACATTGTATGACTATATTAAGACAGCAGTAAACAGAACTCCCCATTTTAAAGAGCATCTTGAATTAAAGACATTTCTTATGGACTGATAAAAATAATTTATTTATCTTCCCAGAAAGGGCCTTCTACATGTATGGATCAACTACTGAAGGAGGGCCTAGTTTTGTATATGTCAGTTTAATAAATCTTGATGCCAAATGTAGGATTATTGAGGATGTCTTAAGATCAACTGCAAGGCTCTGGCAAGTAATAGTACAAACTGATGCAGGCAGTCCTGCAAATAAATTAGTGCCAAATCATTTTGGCTTTTCAAAATAATTACCAGGATTTGAAATACGACGAAGAAAAAAATGCAACTGTTCCAGCATCTCCCAGCTTTACTCTTTGCTAAGTCATGTTTCCAAATCATTTTGCCTAACAGAAACTGGATTACTCTGTACAGCAGGGGTCCCCAACCCCCGGGCCATCACCCAATAACAGGCCATGGCCTATTCAGAACAGGGCTGTGCAAGAGGCGGGCTAGTGTGCCCCAAATGCTTCTCTCACATGAGTGGAGTAGTGCGCATGCGTGCTGGCCTGCCACTCACATAGCCCGCTTCCCCTCTCTACCCCCAGCCAGTTCAAGCTGCCTGTTCCCAATACTCCAAAAGTGGAGTGGTGAATGCAGAGGCTGTGTGGGACGAGCAACTCACCAAGGCTGACTCACCAAGGCTGCCTGTACAGGACAGCTGATCTGCTTTTAGAGCGTTGGGCAGCCTCAGTGAGTCTGAAGGAGCACGAGACCGTGCCCCCAAAGTCTTCTCCATGCCAAAAGCTTTTGCAAACAGCCAAAAGGTTTCAGGCGAGTGATCTTGCGCTGCTTTGGGTATTCCATCTCTTTGCAAAAGCGTTTGGCGTGAATAAGCCTGAAGGAGCATGAAACTGTGCCCCAAAGGCTTCTCTTCTCTCTTGCATGAGTGGAACTCTGTGCGCATTGCTCAAGCGCCCTGGTTCCCCTCTGGCCTCCCAGGTGGGCTGCCAAGCCGCCAAGCTGCTGTACAGTATTAATTATTAGAACACATAAGCTGCAATCATAGCTTCAAATGCAAAGCTTTAATCAACTGCCGTGAAAAGCAAAGTTTGCATCACTCTTTGCTTATCTGCAACATTGTTCTTGAAGATTGATTTACCTTCACTGTATGCAATGCACACAATTATTATGATCTAGATCAGTGGTGGCGAATCTATGGCACGGGTGCCAGAGGCGGCACTCGGAACCCTCTCTGTGGGCACACATGCCGTTGCCCCAGCCTTGCTTCCCCCGTGACTCCCTCCTCTCCAGCAGCCCCCCTGAAGGAGAGTCGCCCCTGAGTGTGGCCCATGTGGAGCAGCGCAGCCAAGGACATGGCAGACAGGCAGTGTAGACAAGACTCTGCCCTCACACCCCATTGTGCACAGTTGATGCTGCAGGGTGCGGGCAGAGGGCGTGACCGCCATAGCGCTGCTGGGCTGCCTGGGCGAACTGTGTCGGGCTCTGGAGGCGGTGAATGGCCCTGCGGGCAGATGGGGTGGTGGATGGGGCGGAGCGGGAGCGGGGCAGGGGATGGAGCGGGGGCAGGACCAGTTTTTGGGCACTTGGTCTCTAAAAGGTTCACCATCACTGACCTAGATACTTGAGCAGCTTCAAAACTACCAGTAATTTTAACTTTAGAAGATGTTGCACTTGAACAAAAACCAACAATTCAATTGTATAAAGGATTAAAATTAAAGTTAGTATTTGACTGTAGAAAGAAGAATTGAATATCTAATTTTGAAAAATCAGTAAGTCCAGGTATTCTTTACGGTTCAGATTATAAACTCAACAACTGAATGAATTAAACATAGATATGTATACATTGTCATGGTTCATGCAATTCTTCAAAGAAAGTCGAGGCATTGTTTACCTTAAGGAGTCTTTAATCAAAAGAGCATAGCTTCAGCACGTACACAGTCAAGCCGAAATCTGGATTCCCCTCTCCTAAGCACACAGTATCAAAGCTGCCAAATTCTTATCTTATTTCAAAGCAGCCTTGAGAGACATTCTTCCTCTTCCCCCCCCCAAACATCAACTAATTCTAACTCTAAAAGTAACACACAAGTTAAAGAAGCAAAGCTACATCTCCCTATGTCAGTGGTGGCGAACCTA
>NW_015396288.1:0-2661 GCF_001527695.2 Protobothrops mucrosquamatus
AGGAGGAGGAGGAGGAGGAGGAGGAAGAGGAGGAGGAGGAGAGAGGGATCTTGGAGGTCATCTAGTCCAACCCCCTGCTCAGGCAGGAAACCCTATACCATTTCAGACAAATTGCTGTCCAGTCTCTTCTTAAAAACCTCCAGTGTTGGAGCATTCACCGCTTCTGGAGGCAGGTTGTTCCACTGGTTAATTGTTCTAACTGTCAGGAATTTTCTCCTGATTTCTAAGCTGGTCCTTTCTTTGATTAGTTTCCATCTGTTGTTTCTTTCTCTTTTTTTGTATAGATTTTATTAATTTTTATAGGGTTAGGAATAAGATGGGGTCGGGATTAGGGTTAGGATTTGGGTTAGGATTAAGGTTAGGGTTGGGGTTTTTCCAAATAACATTTTCAATATTTAGCAAACAGCATACTGTAATGTCTGGGTACATGTGTTTAAGTAACAATAATAGATATAGTTAATTATCATAATCAATATGTTAATTCATCACTCAATAGCCTTCTTCTTGTTAATATATTCAAAATTACATATCACGTTCCTTTCTCTCTGACTCGTTTTCCTAGCCATTGATAGAAATTATCCTATGTTCTGAAGTACACTGGGTCTTCTTTCTCTTTAATCTTTAAAGTCAATCTGTCCATTTCTGCACACTCTAGAATTGTCTTGATTAGTACTTCTTCAGCTGGCAAGTTTTCATTTTTCCAATGTTGGGCAAATACAAATACAATTGTTCGACCTGTCAGGAAATTTCTCCTGATTTCTCAGCCGGTCCTTTCTTTGATTAGTTCCCATCCGTTGTTTCTTGTTCTGCTTTGGAGAATAGGTTGAGTCTTCTAATCCAAGGCTTTTCAACCAGTGGTACGGGTACCACCCGTGGTACATTGGCACCTGGCAGGTGGTACGCGACCATCCTAGAAAAGTGGTAGCGGGGGAGGGGAATGAGCTGAACCGGTGGCAGCACCGCACAAGCCTGAGCAAGAGACAGCTGGAGCTGCAGGGCTGTCAGGGCTCAGCGGAAGCACCAGGATCAGTGCTGCTTTCCAGCTGATCGGTGCTTCTTTGGGGCTGTCAGGGCTCAGCGGAAGCGCCAGGATCAGCGCCAGGCTCCAGCTGGAGCTTGCTGCTGATCCTGGTGCTTCTGCTGAGCCCTGAAGAAGCACCGATCAGCTGGAATGTTGCAGCCTCTCCAGGGTCTTGTGATTTACATTCAGATGCTTGGCAACTGATTCATATTTATGACGGTCACAGTGTCCCAGGGTCATGTGAAGTGACCAAAACCTGCTGCAACCACCCAGCAGATGGGGGAGGGGAATAAAAACCAAACACCCCCCCACCCCACTCCCGCTGCCAATCCTCAACAGAAATGCTCACAACAATGAAAACCTCGGACAGGAGGAAGAGTGCGGCCGGGTGGGCAGGCAGGTGTCTTGCTCGGCTGTGGCTTGGGGGGCACTTTTTTCAGTGCCATTGTAACTTCAAACAGTCACTAAGTGAACTGTTGTAAGTCGAGGACTACCTGTACTTTATCACTTTTTTCCTTTTGGGGGGGTCATCAAGTTTTTGACACCTTGCTAGGCGACTGGTGGTACTCGGATGTTGCCATATCCTAAAAGTGGTACAATGGGTAAAAAGGTTGAAAAGCCCTGTTCTAACCATCATCATCATCATCATCATCATCATCATCATCATCATTATCATCATCATCATCTGGTCCTAAGCCATAGATAGGGATCTGAAGGTGACAACCAGCACCATATGGGACTGTCGCGCAGTTCACCAACAGATCTCACCGAAGCAAGCCCTAATTTGCGAAATCCAACTGGATGGCAGAAACACAGTCCCCCGTGTGTCCACCTGTCCATCAAAGGTGACTTCGGGGGAACAGACAGGACCTGAAATTAGCTCAACAGCCATGGCTAGGACAGGTTCCATATTGTCTTGCGATGGCTCAGGTGGGTTGCAATTGAACGTTGCAGGAACCAATTGGCACGGCTGTCGGTTGCAATTATTCCAAGGGGATCATCAGCCCAGCTAATTCCTACCCCTCAACCAGGGCTGCTAATTGGGAAGTGTGCCTCTAACAGCCCTGATGCCTAACTCCTGCGAAGACTCTCACCACCCACCCGTGCAGAACTCATTAACCCAGCAGCACACATACCTGGATTTTGACACCGGAGAAGGCTGGAGGAGGCAGGAATGAAACAGCTACAATTAATTACCTCTTCCCCTGTGAGCTACACACCGATATCTTGGGAACTATTGGGGGGTCGGTGCTCCAGCAGGCTCACTTTTCTCCCTAGGAGGTGGTAGACGTTTGCAAAAAATAAAAAAATAAATTTGGGAAGCTCGATTAAAGCTCTGGAGTTTTTGCTGCGTAGGCAACCTCTGAGAAGCGGGTCTTCTAACAGAGGGAAGGACACCTGGCTTATGGGTCTGGGGACAGCAGGTATATGGAGGAAAATTAGTGGCAGGGTCTTCTTAGGTGGTCTGCATTGTTAGGGGCTTTTTTTAGAAAGTCTGAGAGTGTTTGGTGACTCTTATATATGGCTTTTGTCTCTGTGATCGTCTACCCTGTCACTTCGGAAGGAAGGAAGGAAGGAAGGAAGGAAGGAAGGAAGGAAGGAAGGAAGGAAGGAAGGAGGGAGGGAGGGAGGGAGGGGGG
>NW_015396288.1:5282-6286 GCF_001527695.2 Protobothrops mucrosquamatus
CTAGGGAGGATTTTATTTGGGGTTTATCTTTTAACAATTCGACAGAGACACAACTTTAAAATTTGATTTAATTCGGTTTTATCGGGGGGGAATGTATTTATGTTTTGTTTTAAATATGTTGTGCGCCGCCCTGAGTCCCGTTGGGAGAAGGGCGGCATATAAATTAAATTTATTATTATTATTATTATTATTATTAATCAGTGGAATAGCTGACCTGCAAAAGTTGTGGATGCTCCAACACTGGAGGTTTTCAAGAAGAGATTGGATGACCACTTGTTTGAAATGGTATAGGGTCTCCTGCTTGAGCAGGGGTTGGATTAGAAGACCCCCAAAGGTCCCTTCCAACTCTGTTGTTCTCTTAGTCTGTTGTTTCTTTTCTTCCAGATTAACAAACTTTCCCTGGATTTCTGCAGCCTTATCATGGCTGCAAGTCCATCGCTCTGCAATCGCTTAGCAGAGATGGACCCAGGACTTTAACCCAGGACTTTAGACGTGCATAGTCCGTGTTTCAGTCTTGACCTATAGTCCCTTCCTGAATATATTTCAGAAAACCCTACACATTTTTTTTTTGTAATACCATTCATCTCCTCCCTGTTATATTCTGGTGCCCTCTGACTTCTGAGGATTGCAGAAATGGCTGCAATCATTCTTTTTTTTTTTCAGCTCAAAGGGAGGGTCAAGGGTCAACCCATCAATGCCTCACGTAATTGTCTGTTCCTCGGCTTAGAATTTGCTTTGGTATTTCCTCTGAACTATGCAAAGTTGGGTTTGCATAGGGCTTGATCAACGCATTCTCCTTCAAACGGTGTTGCTGAACGAAGCTGTCAGGTGGGCTTGTTGAATGGAACTGCTGGATCCATTTGACCTTTCCATGTGAATTATCTGTCCCTGAGTCAATGGAGGGTTTTGATGGATTTTGGTCTATGCAAATCTATTCTAACGAACACAATCAATTCAGCAGCTTGACTCGATTTATCCAGTAGAATCAATTATACACATCAGAA
>NW_015396288.1:10360-13750 GCF_001527695.2 Protobothrops mucrosquamatus
AAGGTCACTCCATGTTCTCAGACTCCACATGCTGGCTGTAAAGGTCACGCTGTAATTTACATTGCCTTTGTAATTATTATGTATGATTTCAGAGGTTATATAATCTGTAACCTTCAGAGCTTCAGGGCTCTGCTCTGCACCTTTGGCAAGAAGCCCAGTCATCCCTGCAGTTGTGGGTGCCAATAAAAGCTTCTTTATCATTGCAACTGTCTCCAAATCCTTTGATTCCTTATTTAAGTCTTTGGGGTTGTTGGTTGGATTTTTTTTTGTTTTTTTTTTGGCACAACACAATTTTTGTGCTGCTCTCCAATCTATTTAAGTGGGTTTTTTTTTTCCCCCACAACAAAAGTTCTCCTTCCTAAATCCCAGACCAAACCAAGTGATTTTTCTCATGGGATCCTCTTCTGTTTTCCATCTGTCACCTGTTCGGTAATGATCAACTCTTGTAAGAGGTTTTTTCCCTCGGACTTAACTCTCACAACATTGCTGACAGATACGGGGCTCTCTTAACTGTGGTTTTCCTCTTTCCTCCTTCCCAAACAGCTCTCACCTGGTCTACCTCTGAGCCCCCCCCCCCAAAAAAAATGTGTGTTGTGGTTGTGCAGGACAATTAAGTTGCTGGTTTTTGCCCTTGCGTGAGCACTTAGGCTCTAATACAATTTATATTGAACGGAGCTGTCCAAGGTACTGAATAGATATAAGTCCCAAATATGTTGAGTCTGATGCCTCCCCCCCCCTCTCTCTCTCACTGTTTCCCTCTCTCCCTCTCTCTCTCTCCTCCTTTCCCTCTCCCTCTCCCACTTTCTCTCTCTCCTTCTCTCCCTCTGTGTTTCTCTGTCTCTGCGTCTGTCTCTCTCTCTCTCTATCTCATTTTCTCTCTTATTTCTCTTTCTGTCTGTCTGTCTTTCTTTCTTTTCCTCTTTCTTTCTTTCTTTCTTTCCTTCTTTCTTTCTTTTCTTCTTTTCTTCTTTCCTTTTCCTTCTTTCCTCTCCTTCCTCCCTTTCTGACAGTTTTCTTTCTCTCTCCCTCTTTCTTTTCTCTTTCTTTCTTTCTTTCTTCCTTCCTTTTTTCTTTCTTTCCTTCCCTTTCTTTCTTTCCTCTCCTTCCTCCCTTTCCCCGTCAGTCTTCTTTCTCTCTCTCTTTCTTTCTCCCTCTCTCTTTCTCTCTTTTCTTTCTTTCTTTCTTTCTTTCTTTCTTTCTTTCGTTTCTCTCTCTTTCTGTATTTTTTTCTTTCTCGTTCTTTCTCTTTCCCTCTCTTTCTCTTTCTCTCCCTCTCCTCCCCCCCTCCAAGGCTGCTAAACAGCCAAAACAGATGCAAAAAATAAATAGCAATTAAAAGCTAACAGAGATAGAAGTGGCCAGATGGCGGATAATTAGAACAACAGTCTACATTTCTGCTTTATTTGCTGAGATATCTGGAGTAGGCGCTTTCCATAAGTTTAGAATTGTGAGGGGACCACAAGATTTCTAATAATGTTGTCCTTTTCAATTTGCTGCCCAAAGTGGAAAATATTTCAATTTTGGAGAAGAGGCTAACATGCAAATGCTGCCGTCATCTTCTCCAAATTAGCTTGAGTGATTTTCATTTGGGTTTATTCAATTGTAAACAAGACTGGAGTTCAGACAGAAAAGAATTACGAAGATTTCTTTCCCGTGTTCCCCATTGTTCATGCCTTGTTGCTAATATAACCTTATAATCTCTAGAATTTCTCTCCGGCTACAATTGTCTTCAAACACCAGTGAAATGTTCATATTCAAATTCCTTTTCTTCATCCATAGTTTTTTCTGTCCAACTGGACACTATGTCAAGTAACTGTAAACAATGTTCTGCTGGTGAAAATTCAATGTTTAGTTGACCTTGGTGGAACATGATAGCTTTGTCTAGATAGCAGTAGCTTGGCCTACACAGGTGGTCCTTAAGACTGGTTGCTTAGCAACCATTTGAAATTACAATTTGTTGTTATTTGTGAAGTCGTGTCTGACCCACCACAACCTGATGGATAATGTTCCTCCAGGCCTTCCTGTCCTCTACCATCTTCTGGAGTCCATTTAAGCTCACGCCTACTGCTTCAGTGACTCCATCCAGCCCCCTCCTTCTCTGTCATCCCCTTCTTCTCTTGCCCTCCATCTTTCCCAGCATCAGGCTCTTCTCCAGGGAGTCCTTCCTTCTCATTAGGTGGCCAAAGTACTTGAGTTTCAACTTCAGGATCTGGCCTTCTAAAGAGCAGTCGGGGTTGATCTCCTCTAGGACTGACCGGTTTGATTGCCTTGCAGTTCAGGGGACTCACAGGAGTCTTCTCCAGCACCATAGTTCAAAGGCCTCCATTCTTTGGCGCTCAGCCTTTCTTATGGTCCAACTTTCACAGCCATACATTGCAACTTGGAAAACCATGGCCTTGACTATACACACTTTTGTTGGCAGGGTGATGTCTCTGCTTTTTAGTATGCTGTCCAGATTTGCCATAGCTTTCCTCCCCAGGAGCAAGCGTCTTTTAATTTCTTGGCTGCAGTCCCCATCTGCGGTGATCTTGGAGCCCAGGAAGATAAAACCTGTCACTACCTCCATTTCTTCCCCATCTATTTGCCAGGAATTGAGAGGACTGGATGCCATGATATGGACACCCCAAAATCATACTTGCAACCCAGTTCCAAACTTCTGATGGTCAGACCATCCCATTCAGTCATGTGACCACATTTTGAATACTCAGCCACTGACCTGAATGTATGGTCATTCCATGTCTTGCTGTCACATGACCACAATTTATTATGTTTTTACTGTAAACCGGCATTTACTTCTGTTTGTTTTTTTTGGGCAAAAACACCCCATAGCAAACAATGGATTTCCTAACATCCACAGCGTTTACTTAACAACCGCAGATTCGCTGAATGACCAGGGATTTGCCTAATGACTGCCTCAAGAAAGGTAATAAAATTGGGTCAGTCACATGGGTGACCTGCTTTATGACTGTCGTGGCTTATGACTGTAATGGGCAGGATCCATTAGGGTCATAATTTGAAAACTACCTGTATGTAGCAAATATGTTATCAGACCTCTATAATAATAATAATAATAATAATTTAATTTGTACCCCGCCCTTCTCCTCACCGGACTCAGGGCGGCTAACAGCCTTATAAAACCACAGTACAATAAATATCCATTAAAACCAAATTAAAAGAAAATATTTGAAGCAGCCAATCGTTAAAATTAACCTTTAAAATACCCTTAAAAACCCCACTAAAATTCCCTAGGCCAGACCCGCTTGTTGAAAAAGCCATGTCTTTAGGGCGCGGCGGAAGGAGGGGAGATCCGGGATCACCCGGATCTCTGGGGGTAGTTCGTTCCAGAGGGTGGGGGCTCCCACCGAGAAGGCCCTCCCCCTGGGGGTCGCC
>NW_015396289.1:0-2285 GCF_001527695.2 Protobothrops mucrosquamatus
GTTCCTTGAGTTATCAGATGACTCCAAATTAATGGATTTTGCCAAGTGAATAGTGTTCTTATATCACTTTACCACTAGATCACACTAGATTTCATTGAAAATGAAGAATGAGTTTTCCTACTGTTTCTGAATTCGTGGTGGAAAAAAGATATGACTAACCTGGTAGGGAGGATAGAATATTCATAGTTTATATTCTGTTACCAAGTGGATGCTATCGCATTTGGCAGTTATTTGCTATCAGATTACCTTTGCCTTTATCCATGTTGATTTATGCATCAGCAACTGCCTGACCTATAGCTTATCCATGCTACAGTAAAGATCATGTGCCTCAGCTGCAGTTCAAGCTAAGATTAAAAATTGTCTTGCAACTGTGTATTTATAAAGGAAAGCAAGTGGTTTATATTATTAATGAGGCTTCTTTAGCAAGAATGATATGGGTTGTGTTTTTGTCATACCTTGATTGAAATATAATTGAAAAGAAGTCAATTATAGGACTTTTTCTTTCCTTAAAGCTCCTGAAAAATGTATTTTGGATACATTTTTGAGCAGGTGCTTCCTCTATATAGTGAATAGCTTAAATCAGAAACTTGCTTTTTGCCCAAAATTCTTAGCTGAAATCACAGGGCTGACTGACATAGGCATTTATATATCTACTCATCTGTGCTGCTGCTGACAGCCAGTTCCCACAGTTGGCCTGGCATGGAGTTGGAACAGATGTTGGGGATTATGAAGAAGGCTACAGAAAAGGCTTTGGACCTATGTCCTTGTGGAAGTCATTAATTGTAAAGGTACAGTAGGGTACCTAGAGTTCTAGAGAACAAGTTGCACTACAACCTCTATTAAATACTCCCACCCAGCGTTTTTCCTAGTAATGTTAATTAGAAGGAAAACATAAATAGTAAAACTATTAGATTTCTTCCTCCTCTTTTTCCCCAACCAAGGCGTACAGTTATTGATTTTGGAGAATCACAGTTGTTGCTTACATCCTGAAATGTAGCCACCTTAGCCGAAAGTTTGAGAGGTGTTCAAGGACAGAATTCTTATTGCTGTAAGGACAAACATAGGCAACTGAATTAGATTGCTTTTAAGTCCAATATACAATGGAATGTAATATTTCTGGTTGAGATTGGATATACACGCTGCAATTTGAAGGATGATTTGGGCAAAATAATCAAGATGTCAGGGAGCGTGGTGCCTGACATTTCTGCTGCACAAGAAAAATCCTATCTGGACATTCTTCAAAAGGTACTTGGAACTTAAGATAATGTTGCATTAGGAGAACAGCATAGAAAGAGAATCTTACATGTATTTTAGTGAAGCAGATAGAGCGGTATTAAGTTCTACTGTACATTGTTTCCATTCTTTAGAGCTTGTAGAGGATATTTTTAGCTATCATGAATGGTGGGTAACTAGAAAATGTTATATATTTATGATGTTTTGCCAGACAAAACATAACTTTTGTTGATTAAATATGTTTTGTCCTCTTTTGTGCTGATATCATTGGCTCTTGGGAACAACTAGTTCTTGATCAGGAATCTGGTACTATAATATTTCCTACACAGTGACTCTGACTATGTCTGGAGCGTAATAATAAAAATGTTTTGAGAACTAATACTTATGGATAAGATATATTTTTCTCAGAAATTAAATATTGAACATTTCAAAATTTGAGGTGCATGTAGATACTGCTTGTCAGTTCCCATTTTCTTCCTAGCATGGTTGTAGACAAATGGTCCTATGAAGTAATTTGCCTTCAGTAATCTTACAAATTCATCTTTGCTTAAGATCTGATAATGTCTTATGTATTTTTGTTTTCAATATTTTTTTAAAAAAATGGCTCCTACAAATCTTTGTGGTAAAATGTCTTTTCAAGGTATGTGATCCTCTTTCAAGTCTCTTGTTGTGACATTTCCCATTATAAAATATATGTGTTCAACTTTATAAGTGGAAGCAGAAAAGCATAAGATAGATTGGGGAGACCATTTTAAAAAAAGTGACAGATAAGCATGCACCTGCATTTCTGCTATTTTTATGGCACAAAAGGATTTTTAAAAGGTATGATAGTGAGTAGAGCAAAAATGAACAAGAGACTTTAGAAAGAGTGCAGAGAAGAGCAACAAAGATGATTAGGGGACTGGAGGCTAAAGCATATAAGGAACGGCTGCTGGAATTGGGTATGTCTAGTTTAATGAAGAGAAGGACGAGGGGGGACATGATAGCAGTGTTCCAATATCTCAGGGGTTGCCATAAAGAAGAGGGAGTCAAGCTATTTTCCAAAGCACCTG
>NW_015396289.1:5734-8468 GCF_001527695.2 Protobothrops mucrosquamatus
AAGTTTTTAAGAAGAGACTGGACAGCCATTTGTCCGAAATGGTATAGGGTTTCCTGCCTGAGCAGGGGGTTGGACTAGATGACCTTCAAGGTCCCTTCCAACTTTACTTTACTATTATTATTATTATTATTATTATTATTATTATTATTATTATTATTATTATTATTATTATTATTATTATTATTATTATTATTATTATAAGGGACAAAATATGTGAAAAGGGGATGTGACTCAATGGTGGAGTGCTTACTCTCTATGTCACAGCTTTCAGCTTCAGTCTATTGGTTTTCCAGTTAAGGCTGGAACAAACATTCACTGAAACCCTATCAGCAGAAAAGAGTTTAATCATTTATGGAGGCAAGTAGATTCCATGTAGCATCACATTAGAAAAATAGGTGTAGTAATGTGTAATTCTAAATCAACAATTTGCATTCATATTCTTCTGTAAACAAGAAATATTGTGGGGAAATTTCCATCTCAGAAACTGACTGGCACTTGATCCCTGTGTCTCTGTCTTATAAATAGAGGTATAGGACTATACCCTCTATTTTCTGACGAGAAAATAGGATATGGTTCACTTGCTGCAAATAAGCAATAATTGGATCACACGGGTGAGAGCTGGTGGCATTCTAGTGAATTGGTAAAAGCCTTGATTCGTGTTTTCAAGGAGTGGCTGCAATTCAGTAATGAACCTCCTCTTAACTGATAGAAATGTCCCCAGTTCAATCTGAGGTATCTTCAGAACTCTTTAGATCTCAACTTCTGTATCTCAGTCTGCCTCAGTCGGGTATTTTCCAGATTGTTTGGACCAGTATTTCTCTACCTTGGCAAATTTAAGATGTGTGGACTTCAATTCGCAGAATTCCTCAGCCAGCAGAGTTAAAAGCTATATATCTTAAACTTGTTAAGGTTAAGAAACACTGGTTTGGAACCTAATCCCACCAACCCTGCCTGTGACTGATAGAAACTGGAGGCAAAGTTTCAAGAAGGCACCACTTTTCCCATCGTTGTTGGAAGGAAGCTCACAATATTCCAAAATGTATAGGAAAAGGTCATCTACACCAGGTCTGAAGAAAAGCACACAATTAGGACTTTTCAACTACCACACAAATCTCTGAAAAGCAGTCCATTGCAGAGACAAAGTGTAAAGATTGCTCTTGTGATATGGAAAGCTTCTCTGCCTATATATGTCCATGTGTTCTGTAAATTATGAATATTTACTTATTTCATATTGATTCCTATGGCACCAATTCTACATGTAAATACGGATTTTTTTCACATTTGGCTTTGATAAGTGTGAAGAAGAGTTCACTTTTCTTGAAATATATATTAATGTAAATATAATTCTCTGGGTGCATTATAAAAATACTATAAACATTAGTAGCATTATTTTAAAGCAATGAAATGCTTTCATTAAATAGCAAGGAAAGGAAAGAATGTAACAGTCCTGACCCTTTAATATTCTTTCTATGTATTTTATTGAGCAATGGATAGTTTTATTGATTAGCTAGGAGAATATGTGGTTGAATTGCGCAGCAGAATCCGAAATATTGAAACTGATTCTACTTTTACTTTACTTCCTGTTTGTGTAGTGTGTTACAGAGTTTCACTAAATGTTTAATTGTGCTACCAAATTTGCCATATTTCTGCCATTCCAACAACCACACAAAGAATTAAGCTCAGGAAACTAATAAATATATTGAAAATTACCTGGCTGTGATTCTTGTGGACCAGCTACAGTTTTAAGGCTAAACATATATGAATTGTAAAATGATCTCCGCCCAGCAAAACATCCAAATAAAACTATCATATTCTAATACAAGTCTTTCCCAAACTGGTATTCTCTAGTTGTATTAAACTACATTAATTTTACACCAAAAACAGTCCAGACATCTGGAATACATTAGCCTGGGGAAAGCTGGTATAAGACACATCAGTCTCTCAACAATCCAGAGACCCTTTAAAATCTATACTGATTTATCCAACATATGTTCTTCCATATCAGCTCTAGGCTCTGTAACTGCCTGCTTAGTTAGCAGAGTTAACATTGCAATGTATTTGGGAGACCAGAAACATGGTCAGTTTGCTGGAGAAAGAGCCTCAAGTGATGTAAATATTTGATATAACCAAACATGCTTTTTCTCCTAAAACACAAGTTTTTAATATACAGATCTATTCTGTCCTGGAATAATCCCAAGGAATATATTATCTTTATGAGTGAACATTTATAGTGAAAAATAATGTGATACTGTGAAAAAAGCTGATGTGCTATCAACAGCCATTTTACCATTTGTAATTACCATAAACTGTGCTGGCTATTGAATTAAAGATTATACACTGGGAATATCCAAAAGGAGAGGATTTTTCTTATTCAGAGTCCTATTGGCATTACCACTAGGACCTTCTTCTGTAAAGCCCACAGGAGAGCTATTCTTATCTAAAATGCATCTAGAAAATGGTCCTTTTGTGCCTTTCAAAATCAAAGTTTAGATAGTGTTGTGTTGCTGCAGGAAAATGTTGATGTTAAATTTATCTCTCCAAAGACAAACTTGTGTGTCCATCTTTGGGAGGGATAACTCCAAAGAAATTTGACTGAGGAACATCTTCAGATTTCGGGATTTATGTTATAGATTTCTTAGCAATGATCTCATCTTATTCTTTCATTTCAGTTCACCAAAAAAGTGTCATATCTAATTAATACTGTATTTATTATTACATTTTACAGGCAGGAATG
>NW_015396290.1:0-8464 GCF_001527695.2 Protobothrops mucrosquamatus
CCACACACTGACTCAATTCAACTTGCAGCGGCAAAGTACAAAATGTCTTTTGAGCTGTTGGTATGTCCCAGTTGGAGTTCTTGCATAAAATAGAGTTTAGAATTTATGTGGTTGGCCATGCAGGGCTGCTATCTATTTCCAAGATGTCCTTTCTATAATATGCAAAGAGGTTTTCTCCTCGTTTTACAGGGAATTGAAAGTAAAGCTCATACTGTATCTATTTCATAGTATGCAGTCATCACAAGAGCTAAGTCTCATAATAAAATAATTAGGCATGAACAACTTCATGGTGTAGTATTCTAGATCATGCCTACCTGCTCCTTCTGCAATAAAAGCTTCATTATTTTGAATGGGATTTATTTCTAAGTATTCATTCATAGGGCTGCAACACTGAAACCTAGACTTCCCACAATTTTCCTCCTGTTCTGAGAAATATTTATTTTGACTTCTAATACCATTTGAATTTATTTCTGTGAAAATGTAGTTTTCACTCACAGTCCTCATGCATGTTGTTGGAGTTGGTGTGCAAAGGAGGTTCCTATATTAAACTAGAGGTAAATTTTGACATCGCATCCCAACAGATGAATCGCATCATTTTTCATTGAAGGAAGATCATACAAAGCTGCCTTGATACTGACCTTTCCTGCTAGGATGCACTTAGAATACCATACAGGTCTTTTGCTCACAGAAATTCTTTGATCAAAATTTTCCACAGTGTTTCTAATAGAGCCTACATCTGACCAGAATGCTAAATTTCAAGCTGCTATGTGAAGGTTGGGATAGCTGCTCTATTTTCCTTGTTATTAATTTATTTGGGTGCGTGTTCTGAATGTCTATGGACATTATGAAGTGAGACTTCATTCCTGGCCCGCCGCTTGCACAAATGGAGCTTCATGTGTGCCTGTCATCACTTGTGCAAGTGGTACTGTGCGTGCACATGCATGTTCACCCACTGCTTGTGTGGGCCTGTTCTGAATGGGCCGCAGCCTGGTACCAGGCCCCAGCCCGGGGACTGGGGACCCTTGTATTAGAATGCATACGGGGATTTTAGACTGAGGAAGGCTGGTTCGTTTCCAATATCATCATGGCAAATGCATTTAGTAACAATGATAGCCTCAGTGAATTTATTTTAAGGCTTAAGTCACTAGAATATATTGTGCGCACTAAAAAATATAATGTGTTTTAAGCAGAAACATTGCATTAGCATATTTTACAAGGCGTCTTATTTTTGCAGTTCTTTGTTAAATATACAAATCCGTAACTCCAGGCCTATGAATAATATATGGAAAGATTCTATCCAGAGACTCTTAAACTTTCCTAAACGGAATGATAAGGATTATTCACTGGTCACAACTGCTAAAAAGTTCAATGCGTGGAGCTTACATAACACCAGTAATATATATTTCTACCTCAGCTGTCTATTCTCATAAAGTAGCCCTTCTCCCATTTTGGAGCCATTTGATGACACCAGCCTTTAAGTCCGTTCATCACTAGCCAGCATGGCCTTAGCTTCCAAGAGTTGAAATCCCAAGCGCCCATAGGATGTAATTTTGACAACAGTTTCCTAAATATAATGCCAGTAGAGTCTGGAGCCAGCTTGTATAGACTACACTGAGCATAAATCCAAAGGGAGAAACTTCATTGCAGAAAGCACATTCTTTAGAACAGGGGTTCTCAACCTTGGCAACTTTAAGACTTGTGGACTTCAACTCCCAGAATTCCTCAGCCAGCTTTGCTGGCTGAGAAATTCTGGGAATTGAAGTCCACAAGTCTTAAAGTTGCCAAGGTTGAGAACCCCTGCTTTAGAAGGTAAATGAGCAGCTGTTCTGACAGAGAAGCAGAATGAGATCTGACATGGAAGATGATCTAAGAGTGGGAGACCTCTCAACCTCTGAGCAAGAGATTTCCAATGGTAATTGCATTACTTTGTCCATTTTCCTTGATATCCAAACCCAGAAGCTTTTGGAATAGAAAGAGGCACAGTATTCCTTTTCTATAAAAAATGAATTATCTGCAATCAACCAGTCATAATCAGTGCCATTTAATTCAGCAATCTGTTTTCTTTCATGTCTAACCAGCAATACTGAAAAACCTATCTGCTATGGTTTCCCACAGCAATTGGCATTTGGTTAACAATTTTCTTAATAAAGTAAGAAAAAGAAAAGAAAAAGAAATCAAAGAGAAAGCTAAAAATGGAAGACAGGAAAAAAAGAAAAACGCAAAAGAAAGAAAAAAGGTATAAAGAAATGGCTTCTGATCTTCTTTGCAACACTTATAAGTACAATTATACATTTATTTCTTAGTCTATGGTTACAACATCACTCTCTTCTTCGACAATCTATCCTATCTAATCATCAAAACCATAAATCAAAAGTTTGGGTTTTTTCTGTTTTACCAGAAAGTCCATAAGAGGTTTCTAGTTGGCAATAAACATAGATATTAACCTTTCCCTGATCGAAGAAGTCAATGTTGAGAATGAAAATTAAAATAAAAAACAATATACAAACATTCACAAAACCTAGGTAGGTGAAAGTACCACCATATTCCATCTTCATGAATCCATTAAAACTACAGTGGAGTGCTGTGTGAGAAAGTGTATGTGTTAACTTTTGGAGGAATATTTGTGATACGTATCCCTGTCTTTAATACCATAAACGTTGTGACATAAAACATCCTTCCCCCAATTTGGTCCACAATACCCACCTGGCAAGACTATGATGTCTGGGCATTATGGGAATTGAAATCCAACATATCTTAACTTCACCACTTAGAGAAAGAAAATTAAAGTCTCTTTCAAGTACAGTTCACCTCTTGGTGACTTCATAGACACATCCATGTTATGGATAACCTTTGTCTGAAATGGTATAGGGTTTCCTGCCTGAGCAGACGGTTGGACTAGAAGACCTCCAAGGTCCCTTCCAACTTGTTGTTGTTGTTGTTGTTGTTGTTGTTGTTGTTGTTGTTATTATTATTATTATTATTATTATTATTATTATTATTATTATTATTATTATTATTATTATTATTATTATTTTCTTGGCAACAAGGAGTGGTGTGCCAAGCATGTTTTTAGTTCTTAGTTTAGCCATGGTGGTCTTCCTTTCAATTATTGCAGCTCATTCTGAAATTAGATGAGATTGAATGGTGGGTACCATAAAGCTTTCTACATTTCTATATTAAAAGAAGAGGCAGAAAGGTGTAGGACACTGGTTGGGGGCATCCTGGTTCTTGCCTCCTCTTTTTCCTTTTAAGAGGCATTATGTGGGATTAAATCTAATAGCTGTCAGAAGGTCTGATATCTGGATAAATAAATAAATGTGCAGAATTGCTTCCTTCTGGGAATTTTTACACCAGGAAAGCATAGAGTTGATTAAATATAAAGGAATAATAAGGCTGCATATATCAACAAGTACTTTTGTATTCCCAAATAATAAAAAAAAGCTTACTCAGAAGAGTAAAATTACAATTTTTCAAAGAGTCCTAAAAATGCTTCAATCAGATGGGAAATCTACAAATGGTTTTTAATATACTGCCAATAGATAATTGTAATGAAATGTTTACGCCTTTGTTACCTATTCTGAAATATTGAGACAGAGTGAGCTACACTTCTGAAGTCATTAATTGGGCAATTACTTCAGTAGGCCTGCTTTCTCTTTTCAGAGGATATTTAAACATCCCAAGAAAAAAGCTCTCAGTAGAAAATTATACAGTATTGCTTTTTTTTGTCAGATTGCTGTTTAACATTGTATTTTATTTTGTAATGGTTCATTTCTATGTTATTATCGATGCCGTGAGCTGTCTAGAATGTCACAAAGTATAGGTGGAATGTAAATATATACATTTTAAATATATAAATGAAATCAATGTAACAAAAAGATGTTCAAAAGTGGGGGAAAAATTCAGTTGGGAAAGTCATGCTGTTTCCCACAGCTAACATCTAGAGCAGCGGTTCTCAACTTATGGGTCGCGACCCCATTTGGGGTCGATCGACCATTTCACGGGGGTCGCCAAGCAAGGCTGTCCGCCATTTTTTTCCCTTTTCCGGTGGGTGCCTTACCTCCCTTGAGCTGGGCCAGCTGGTGGTCGGCCTGCTCCGTCTCTGCCGCTTGCCAGCTACGCCTCGGCCGGTGCAGGGGGCGGAACCATGCATGTGCGGCGCTCCCAGGCAGGGAAAGTACTCGACTTACGATCGGTTGGGTAGTCCTCGACTTACGACTGGTTTAGTCCTCGACTTACGACCGGTTTAGTCCTCGACCTACGACCGGTTGGGGGTCGCGGCATTAAAAAGGTTGAGAACCACTGATCTAGAGAATTTCCAATGCAATTTCTTGAGTCTGGCATCTCTAGATGAGTTGGCCAGAATTTTCTAAGACTTGACTCTGGCCTCCTTCCGCCCTCTTGCTTTTTTCACTGCCCTTCACAAATACCATTAATTATATCTTCCTCTTTTGGGTGTATAGAAACCAGCTTCTGTTACAATACATTTTATTGTCTAAACTTAAGCTGTGAATATTCAATTGCCTCTCCGCCTCCAGCACTTCTTACTCTGCCCAAAACACGTTTCTTAGCTTCCTGCCATCACTCAGGACCATCTTTCGGCCTCAATATTTGCCTCTTCCTCCTCCTCTTCCTCATTTTCCTTGGATTTCTTTACTGGCTCCTCAATTCTATAGTGACTAATTTGAAAATGAGAAAAAAACAGTAGGGTTAATAATAAAGTAATTTTGCTGAACTTCTATGTAACACCCTTTCTCTTTTTTAAAAATAAAAAAAATATGTTTAATGTAATAGCATATAGCACTCACCCATAGTCCACGTAGCCTGTTCTGTTGGGATCCAATTTGTGTACCAGGTCTACAACCTGCATTCGTTTCAGGGGAATCTTGGATTGCTTTAGATACAAGAATATAATTATTGCATAGATCTTGGTTACCATTACAGTGGGCAGTATCCCTTAGATGATATTGAGTAGACCACAAACTGAAGCAAGATCAGATCTGGTTATGATGAGAACCATCATGAAAAACTACAATTGTAGGCTAGAATAAGAAGTTGAAAATACAATCTGGAAAAAAAGCAGTGGCCAACTATTTCATTTTCACTGCTAAAATTATGTAGTCATTAGGAGCAGAGTTCCATTTGAGAAATCTCAGAAGATGGAAACACATAACCATCTTAATTGATTTAAGTAAAGTGATGGTTGAATTAAATGTGGCCAGATCTGAATGATACTCGGAGGCAGATCTAAGTACTATTCAAGAGGTGTAAATTAGACTTGGAAATTGTAAAACTTCCCAGAAGAAAGCAAAGGCAACAAACATACCTAATACTCCTTTCTGCTCTTATTTTCCCCACAATAACAGCATCTTATATTGCTGGCAGTTTGGGATGGGAGTCTTGTTGTCCAGTAATACTTTCCCCCCAGACTACTTACAACAGAAGGCAGAAAGCCCAACCCTACTCAGATTAGATCCTATATTTCCCTATCAACGACCATAATTGAATTGGACATACCATTTTAGCACTCAATCTCAGTTTTAGCCACTACTCAGTAATATCTTAGCATATCCCTCTTTGAGCTGTAGCTGACTTTTTGAAAGTTCTCATAAATCCACCATTCTTGTAACGAAGTTGTTGGAACAGATTCTTCCTTATAAATCTCACTTCTTTCCTCACAGCATTTTTTCTTTCCCGTGTAAGCCATCAAGGGTTCCTTAGCAAATTGAGCAGCCATACAAATTGAATGAATGAATGAATGAATGATTTTCTGTGTCATCAGCATAAGGAAGAAAAGTCTGTATCGATACTAAATATTGTGAAGGCAGTGTGTAAAATCTTAAATGTACCATATATGTAAGAATTTTTTTTCAGCTCAAACCTTATCATGTGAAGTTGAAAATGTTTGTTTGTTGAAGGTATTTGGCTTTGAGATTTATTGGCAAATATCAATATTTACTGAGTTTCAGATTTATCTTGGCACATTGTAGTGAGTGAGGAAGATGTTCTTGACAGAGATATGCAAGTTTTGTTGTCAAGGCAACAAGAAGTAAAATATCTGTAGAGCCCAGGATGTCCTGACAACATTTGGATTTGCAAGAATTTGTTATAATAGCTAAACTCAATAAAATTAGTTTTAGCCTTCCAGTGGAGTTGATTTCCTGGTCTAGTCTACCTCATGCAGCTGACACACATTTTTTCTTTGAGATCTATTTGGTCAACCGTGGCTACTCAATTAATGTACTGCTGAGAATCTTGGCACCCATATCGCCCATATCGCCCATATCAGAAATGGGCAACACAAGGCTACTAAATCCTATATTTCCTTGAGCACTTTGTGGCCCTCAAAATCTTTAAAATTCATGCCACCAACATCTGACAAGTGTTGAAGAAAAATAATGCAATTTTTTCCCTTCTCTCTGGGAAAAAACACAGCTGTGATAGAACTAAGGCAAGAAGCTTTGCTCAATTATTTCTTAAAAAAAACAAATAAATAAATAAAACCTTCCTCATTCCTCTAATGGGGAAAAAGACTAATCATTCCAGCTGTCTCCATAGTCATGTCATCTGCAGCCTCTGGCCCTTGGCCAACCAAAAATTTGGAGATGGGGGAGTGCAGATTCCAACCACAAAAACAATAAAATTGCCAGTTCTGATCACCACTATAGTTTTATGTCTATTTGTTTATTTCATTGGGTATCCCTGCCTATATTATTATTAATACAAATAATTCAAGGTGGCAAATATATCCAACACACCTTCCTTCTTCTATTTTCCCCCATAACAACAACCCTGTGAGGTGGATTGGGCTGAGAGAGAGTGACTGGCCCAAAATCACTCAGCTGGCTTTCATGGTTAAGGTAGGACTTGAACTCAAGATCTCTCACTTTCTATCTGGATGCCTTAACCACTAGACCAAAGTGGCTCTGTGCTTCATGCCTGTTTATCTGTCTTTTAAGATGCCGATGAGTTGGGAGTTGTAGTGGTAAAAAGCTGGAACACTCTAATGGATTTTAAATTCCCAGGGATCTTTTGGGATAAGTGTAAAAGAAGAATTTTTCATTTTGAAACATTACCAGCATCATGGCTTTCCGAAATTCTGCCACTGGAATTTTCATGTCACCATATTTATCCATACTCCTAAAAAAGTCCCAAGGCTTCAGCTTGTTGGCATCTAAATAGTTCTGGGGATAAAAGAAAAGAAAAAGACGAGAATGAGACTGCAAGTTCAGTATTTTAAACCACTTCCCTCAGGATGGCATCAAGTGTCTTTGGGTAAATCTGCCACAACATCTGCTTCTGCAGTTCTAACATGAAGGCTAAGCTTTCTGTTGCTGGAATGCAACATGCATCCCCTAGATAGGGCTCTTTGGTGAGGTGGTTGTGAATTTTTCTGCTTTTTAACTGTCAATATTTAAACAGTGATTAAACTTTCAATTTCAGAAAATATAACATTGCTTTGCCAAAACTATAATTTCCTCTTTATAACTGAATCACTTTCCTTAAGCCAAACTTATGTTCTCCAAGCTTTCTCTTAGTTTTAATGCTTCTCAGCCCTGCCATTCTGGAACTGCCAGCTGCAGGCTTAAAAACCTCATTACGCTGCTTAAGGAATGGGTCTCCTGAGGGACTCCTTCAAATGGATATTTCTCTTTTTGGTAGCACATTCATCAAATTTCTACTCTGATTGCGAATCCCTTTCTTTAGATCACAATGGGCAATAAGTGGCCAAGGATTACTGAATTGTAACTTCCACCATCCATTAAAAGAAGCCATTTGGCTAGGATTAATGAGAACTGAAGCTCAATCAACGCTGGAGAGTCATGCTGGTAATCCTTGTTTAGCGACCACAGCAGCTTGGTCATTTATCAAAGCAATTGCTAAGTGAAACATCACAATTTTACAATCTTACTTTAGCTTCTCTTTGCTTTACATGCTTGCAAAGGCTGTAAGTTCAAATACTTGTTGCAGTTTCTTTTTATCATCATTATAACTACAGTTGACTGTACAAGGCAGACACTAAATGAGGAATATCTGTACATCTATGTGCCATACAGTCATTTGCAGTACAAAGTGGGTAATGTGATGCTGTGTCATTGTGGCTTGGCAGTAGAACAATGGAAAGGCTTTCCTTCTATATTATCTTCCTAGGTGCAAATGTAATTATTAGTTGATTGGAATAGTTATTTAAAGCTAAAGAAGTTTAACTTTCACAGGGCTAGCACTTTTGGTACATAATGCTTTTCCCCCCAGAAAATTTTATCGGGGGGGGTGTGGGATCGCAAAATCCCGGGATCCTGCGCCTGCAGGATGAACTTATTCCTCTCCAGAGGAATGGACTGGTGATGTACGTTGGCCTAAACCAACGGGCCTCGCTTTAGATCAGGAAACACACGGGCAACATGCTTCTTCAGGTGAGATGGCAGGCAAAGACCCTCAAGCCTCTCCGTGCCTCCCTTTTATTCGT
>NW_015396291.1:0-1651 GCF_001527695.2 Protobothrops mucrosquamatus
GCAGTCCGGGCCCTGTTGGTCGTTAAACCTGGTTGACCAGCCCTCAATGGAGTTATCTAACCCCTGTGAGTTCATTCCCGTGTTCCCTGAAGGAATGTAGGATTCCTGGCTCGTTTCTGTAGTGCTAGGGACTAGGGATGCCTCCCTGTTAGCCCTGATGCGTGAGGACAACCTCCTCTGAGCCCTTTCAGCATGGGACATGTTCCCCCTTTGTATTGCCTGCTCTCTTGCATGTTGTGAGTTGTGAGTATGCTCCCAGGTATTCTCCGTGTCTGGAGTATTGCTTGATAGGGGTGGATAATTAGTCTGCCACCGGTGGGACTCCCAGGCTGGAGTGTGTGTGGGGGTGTATATGTACTCCCTTTCCCACGAACTGCTACCAGAAGCACCTGTGGAAGTTGGGTGTTGCGTACCCGTTTCCCTTCCCACAGCCAACGTAGGCTGTTGATTTTGAATCCCAGAATGCATTTCCCATTCCTCCCCCCCCCAGAGGAGACTGAGGAGGAACCATAGGCGCGTCCCGCCTCACACGTAATTGATCGATGTGGCGGCGAAGCACGCGGCTGTCTGGCAGGGACACCTCGTAAGACAGAGGCCCCGAGACTTTACAGACCACAGCCGGTACCCAAAGGTGGCCAGGCCCGTAATTCCTGCCCCAGACAGGATCACCTTCACGCAGGACCCGTGGTGGGTGTGGCTGAGACACCTGAGCAGCTACACGTTCCGGATGCAGCCTGTCCAATTTAGTCACGAGCCGACGACCCCAGCGGAGTTCGGCCGGGCACTTACCCGTGGCAGTGCACGGAGTAGTACAGTGTGCCAAAAGAAAGTCAGCCAACCTGTGATGCCAATTGCCGTAGGTCAGCTTCTTGAGGGCGTCCTTGGTGACGCGGACCATCCGTTCAGCCAGACCGTTGGTGGAAGGATGGAAAGGAGCTGAAGCAGCGTGGCGGATCATGTTAGTCCAGAGAAATGCCTGAAACTCAGTAGAAGTAAATTGAGGACCGTTATCCGACACTAGAACATCTGGCAACCCACGTGCAGCAAAAATGCTCCTCAACACCTGGATAGTCTTGGCAGCTGTGGTAGAAGACACAGGCACGACCTCCAGCCATTTGGAATGGCTATCAACAACAACCAGGAAGAATTGACCCTGAAAGAGCCCAGCGTAATCTACATGTATTCTAGACCATGGAGTGTGTGTTTCCTCCCACCTGTGTACAGGGGCCTGGGGCATTTCAGGTCTGGACTGTTGGCAGGTATGACATCCATGTACTTGGGACTCGATGGCCCGGTAAATGCCAGGCCACCACAGATGGCTGCGAGCAAGCGCCTTCATCCTCACAATTCCCGGGTGACCCTCATGTAATGAGACCAAGATTCTAGCCCTCAATGAGGCCGGGATCACAACTCTCGATCCCCATAGGAGACAACCATTGAAAGTGGACAGCCCGTGCCTCTTGACCCAAAAACGTTGAAATTCCTCTGCAGGGCACCTGTCAGGCCACCCAGAGAGAACCCATGACAGCACGCGTTTGAGCGTGTGGTCAGTGGCAGTTTCAGCAGCCACATCCCTAGCATTGAGGGGGCATTCAGGCAACTCCTGAATTGACAATATGTGTACAGCAGGAGCGGGATCAGGCTCCACAGT
>NW_015396291.1:3848-8463 GCF_001527695.2 Protobothrops mucrosquamatus
CTCGGGGTGAGAGACGTCGAATTCTTCTAAACGCCCAACTTTAGCCATGATCGATGGTAAAGTTTCTTCTTCTTCAGTCGCACGCACCCTCCAGCGATTTCGTACTGGCAGGATAACGCTGACTTCCACGCCGTTTCTTTCCCGGACTTCTTTGGGTGAGTCTTCTAGCTTTTCTTAGCTGTAGAGACTGTATCCCACCCTCGTCGCCAGTGTTAAGTCCTGGGAATAATGGCACTTGAGACGATTCATCTCCAACAAGTCTTTATTGTTTGCTCCACTCTTGAACAACCAGAGCAGAGGCACGCAGGCCTCTATTTATACCCTCTGATCCCCGGGCAAGTTCAACCAATCATGAGGCGGGCTTTTCCCGCCTTTCGCATGCGCACAAGGCCGGCGCCGCTCAGTCTGGTCCCGGGCAGCTTCTGCAAATGCCCGGGACTCTTGCAACGTCCTGAGCCTGCATCTTGCAGGCTCAGGACACAACAATTAGCACTACCCAAAGTGGAGCAAGTGAAGTGGAAAGACACAATGGACAAAGAAATGAAATCCATGGATGAACATAAAGTGTTCACCTCTATGGTTTTGCCACAAGGTTACAAAGCTGTAGGATGTAAATGGGTATACAAAAAGAAAGTGTTACCCAACAATGAAGTCCAATATAAGGGAAGATTAGTGGCACAGGGGGTTTTGCAGAAGAAAAATGTGCACTATGATGTATTTGCACCAATGATAAAAAATGAAACTGTAAGGTTGGCACTAGCGTTGGCAACGGCACGCAGGCATAAAATTTGGCACTTTGATATAACCACAGCATTCCTCAATACAGAGTTGGAGGAAGAAATTTACATGGTTCAAGCACCAGAGTATGAAAGTATAAAGCCTGGCACTGTGTATAAACTGAACAAGGCCATTTATGGGCTGAAGTAGTCAGCCCAAAACTGGAACATCTGTTTAGATGTGGCATTGAAAGGTCTTGGGTTTAAGAATTGTAAGGCTGATGGTTGCAAGGTTCCACGGTGGAGATTGCCAATTATTAGCTTTTGTGGATGATCTTTGCTTCATTGCAAAGGATCTAGCACAGGTGAAGGAATTTGCTAATCAACTGGAGAAAAAGTTTGAATTGAAAAGACTGGGTAAAATACAAAACTATCTTGGTGTAGAGATACAAAAAACTGAGAAAGGTGGCTATGTTCTCAGTCAAAGAAGGAAAATTTATTTATTTATTTGTTTATTTATTTATATATTTATTTTGATTTATATCCCGCCCTTCTCCCAACTGTTGGAGAGATACAACATGAAGGATTATAATTCTGCTCCAACACCTATGAGCATAGATTTTCACAACACTTTGGGCGTGGACAAAAGTGAAGCCTGTGATCAGGAGATATATCAGTCAGCAATAGAAAGCCTGTTATATCTGTCACAGTGGTTCAGATCAAACATAGCTTGTGCAGTAAACATCTTAAGTTGCTTTACTGCCACACCAACACAGTTGCATTGGATGGGTGTGAAAAGAATTCTCAGGTATTTGAAGACAATTATGAATTTGGGTCTTCAAATACAGGTCTCTGAAGAATTAAAGTCAAAATGTTATGTTGACAGTGATTATGCTAATGATGTGCAAACCAGAAAGTCCAATTCTGGCTTTCTGGCATTATTTGGAGGGACTTTGATTGGACGGAAGTCCACAAAACAAACAACTGTAGCAGTTTCTACTGTGGAGGCAGAATGTATTGCTCTGTCTGAACTTTGTTCAGAGGTAATCTGGTATGTACAGCTGTTAAAGGATTTAAACATAGAAGCTAAAGAAGCTGTAAGAAGTATTTGAAGATAATGCTGCTTGCATTAAAATGGCAACAGGTGACAGAGTGAAAAGTAGAAGCAAGTATATGGACATTAAGTATTGTAATGACAGAGAAGCCATCAAAAGTAAACTAATTCACTTGCTTCATTGTTTTTCAGATGACAATCTGGCAGATGTAATGACCAAGCCATTGGGTGGAGTACACCATGGGAAGAGTATTAAATTATTTGATTTTATATCTATTCCAGTCATAAAGGGAGGAGTGTCAGTGTGTAAGAATTTATGAACTGGAATAGCCATAGCAACAAACCAGCCAATGAGAACCGTTTTGATTAACACATAGTATTGGCTGTGAGAAGCATGTGAGTCAGCCTAGGTCTGGGCGTGGTTTAGTCTTCCTTGTGTCCTGATCTCTTGAGTTAGTTGTCGTTCACAAGAACTGAATGAAACTGTATGTATCATGTTTATATATATTTTATCGATAAAGTTTTTCTAAACTATGCCTCCTGCTCATTTTGAATGTGTGCTCATTTTGGGAGCTTATTTTTGTGCTGGAAAGCTGTAAACTCTAACAACTATTAATGCTAAAAATATAAAGTATTTTGCACTGAATATACAGAGACTTATGTAGTAAGCACAGAAAACAAATGCATTTTATAACCAGTACTATCCAAGAGAATTTATGTACGAGCCATGCAGTGTCCTGCCACGAGCGGTAGCATTGGCACGACAGCTCTACCCCCCACCCCCAGCTTGATTTTTATGCATGCACCTTGCCCCCAAACTAGGGCTTATTTTGAGGATAGGGCTTATATTAGGCACATGTGTAAGAATCAAGCTAGGGCTTATTTTTGGGATAGGTCTTATTTTCAGTAATAGCTTGCTGTGTCAGTTTTGGTGGGGTTATGGGTTTCTCTTTGCTAGTTCCTTGATTAGAGTATTGTTTTTTGCTTGATTGTTCATCTGCTTATCTGCATGTTGCTGGATAGGATGTATTCTTGTCTTTATGTTTCCTTCTTAGCTTTTATGGTCTCTTTTGAATGATGTGTACAGTATATATAGTGTACACACTATATTTCTATGTGTCTATTGATAGTTGATTTGTCTGAAAGCCAAGCTTCCAGGAATTCCCTAGTGCAGTGATGGCGAACCTTTTAGAGACCGAGTGCCCAAACTGCAACCCAAAACCCATTTATGCATCGTCGGGTGCCGGGTGGGTGTGGCCCATTCGGTGGTTGTGGCCCATTGGGTGGGCATGGCTGTGGTGGTAACGGCAGACTGGGTGAGACTAAAAAGTTCAATCAATCAATTCCAACTTTGCAAGCTCTCTTTTTTCCCCGCAAGAAGTTGAAATTGACTGACTGATTGAATCTTTTTTTTTTTTGCACACGGCGGTGGAGGCCTAAAGCAAAAAGGTTTTATAAAACCCAGCTGAAGGCCTAGGACTGGGGCGATGGCGCGAGTGCCCACAGAGAGGGCTCTGAGTGCCGCTTCTGGCACCCGTGCCATAGGTTCGCCACCACTGCCCTAGTGTTTATGGATTTAGCTTGGTCTAAAATGCTCAGTTTCCCAGTTGAAACAATCACCGAGTCTGTCCATGTCTTGTGACATTAAGGAATTTTCATCATATAGTCTGACTATGTTTGGTATGCTCTGGTACTATTCTGGCTGGCTGTTCTACAAAATGGCTAACAGTCTTACCCTGTATATTGTATATGAGGATATCAAAGAAGGGTAATGTGTTGTTGTTTTCTTCTTCCTTTGTGAATTTTATTTCTTTGAAGATTTGTTGATTATTTCACACATAGTACTATAATATCTACAAATGTATCCTAAAATATATTGAAATTGGCTTTTTTCAGAATTATAGCCATTTAAGAAATTCAAGGTGCAAAATTCAATACACTGTTTTTATGAGCACTTAAGGATTCCAGATAAACACACTGCCATTCAACCCTTGCTAATGCAGAACAAAATTAAAATAAGTGAGTACTACTGTAGGAGAAGGAGAGGCAGAACCTGGGAGAAGAGTCAAGACAGGAATCAGTCTGGAGTTGTTATGTTCCTACAAGGGATCCAAATCCAGCCCCTCTTGAATTCATTTATTTCCTATTAGCACCAATTAATTGACTAGATTCTTGTGTATAGGCATGAGTATTGAATCAAATTAACTAGATTAATTAGAACTTAATGTGTGGTCCTGATTCTTCACACCTGAAAACTACACTCTTCATTTTTATTTCAATATGAATATAACTAATTGGTATTACTACCTCTCACTTGTTCTTTACCCTATGGCAGGGGTGTCAAACTCGCAAGTCATGCGACGTGTTGCGATGTATCGTGACTTTTTTGCCATTGCCAGCAAAGAGGTGGGCGCAGTTTTGCTATGATGCATCCAGCTCATGGGCCGGCAGTTTGACACCCCTGCCCTATGGTATCTGAGCATGTGTGGAATAGAATTTGCAACTGAAGAAATGGGGGGGGTGTCTCAGCAACCTCACTGTGACTTCCCAGGAAGGAGGCAATACATTCCATAGAGCAGGGCTTTTCAACCTTTTTACGGATTGTGCCACTTTTAGGATATGGCAATATTCGAGTACCACCTAGCAAGGTGTCAAAAACTTGATGACCAAAAAAAACCTGTTCAAAGTTGCAATTGCACTGAAATGACTTATGACCATTTTTCACACTTATGACCATTGCAGCATGCCCAGGGTCATGTGATTTATATTTGGATGCTTGGCAACTGATTCATATTTATAATGGTCACAGTGTTCCAGGGTCATGTGATCCCCTTCTGCAACCTTT
>NW_015396291.1:14178-15541 GCF_001527695.2 Protobothrops mucrosquamatus
TACAAAAGTAAAGAGCACCAGGAGAAAAAAGAGACTCTAAAAAATATTTAATGGTTAAAACCAACAAGACAATGCATGGCTAAAACCTATAAAATTGTTCCTTAGAAATCTACAAGAATTAAAAACCTAGCTTTCGTTGGCAAACTGCCAACTTCCTCAGGGCTGTAGTTCATACAGGGTGGGAGAAGCTCCCTTATAGTTGGCCATTACTCTGCATCCGGCACCAAGCCCTAGTCATTGGGTGTGGCCGGTCAATGAGGATTTTACTCTCCTTGCTACAGATGGTTCGGCTCCTGCTCCTACTTTCAGTCCCAGAGTCAGTCCTCCCTTCATGAGCACACTCCTCCACCGGAGATGCTTTTTCCTGCAGGAGTGACCCTGCAACTACTCCCGAATTGGAGAACGGTGGAGGATATAACTGGCTTATGGGATGGTAACACCCTTTATTCCAGGTTGCACAAGTAGGGGGAGGGTGCAGCCGTTCGTTTTGTGCTCCAGGACGACCCATGGAGTCATAAACACCCGTGCCAGTCCCCATGGGGCGTGCATCGTGCTTACAAGCAGATAGTCCACTCTTCTCCACTCCGCTCCGCTCAGCATCCCCACACATGGGGGGGCGGAGAGGCCGCACCACTGTCCATTCCCCGAAGATGCCTCACGGTCCCCAACCACCTCAAGCGTCTCTTACTCTCCCCCATCCACCGCAAGCCGGGCACCGCAGCCAGGTAGTCCGGATGCATCAGGAGCCCCACAACCATCCTTCGCAGCCCCAAGCGCAGCATGTGTCGCGGAGCGGGTCCAAGGTCCCCGTCTACCGGGGGATGCCATCGCTCCGCAGCGGGTTGTCCTTTGCCGACGACGTGCCGGCGTCCGTGAAGCACTGAGGGGGGTGGGTGAAGGGGGGGGTTTAGAGCTGCCTTGCCCGTACCAGCATAAGTCATCGACAAACCCACATCACCGGCTATGTCATCGTCGTTGCCGGTTGGGGCATCTTGGTCACGGGAAAGTGCTCCATTTTGCAATCCATTGTTTATTTATTTATTTATTTATTTTATTTGATTTATATCCCGCCCTTCTCCCAACGGGACTCAGGGCGGCTCACAACATATTAAAAAAAACATAAATACATTTGCTACCCCACCGAAGTAAAACCAATTAAAACCAAATATTTAAAGTTGTGCTATTTAAAAATTACTCCTAAAATAAACCCGATTTAAAATCCTCCCTAGGCCAGGCCCGCTTGCTGAAAAAGCCATGTCTTGAGGGCGCGGCGGAAAGTAAGGAGATCCGGAATCGTCCGGATCTCGGGGGGTAGTTCGTTCCAGAGGGTGGGGGCACCCACAGAGAAGGCCCTCCCCCTGGG
>NW_015396291.1:16993-21130 GCF_001527695.2 Protobothrops mucrosquamatus
AAAAGCCATGTCTTGAGGGCGCGGCGGAAAGTAAGGAGATCCGGAATCGTCCGGATCTCGGGGGGTAGTTCGTTCCAGAGGGTGGGGGCACCCACAGAGAAGGCCCTCCCCCTGGGGGTCGCCAGCCGACATTGCTTGGCCGACGGCACCCTGAGGAGACCCACTCTGTGGGAGCGTACCGGTCTATGGGAGGGAATCTTGTTAACAGGTTTGTCCCGACTCGGTGAATTAGGGGGTCGTGAGTTGCTTCCCGTTCGTGCATATGCCCAGTTGCGCTGCCAGGTGTGTACGAGTCGTAACTGGGTGTCGGTTTCCTCAAAGCATGGTAGAGCAAGGTCAAAGAGGTCAACGGGTCTGCCCATGGGTGACTGCATCCCAGGATTACCACCATGGGGACCCTCAACAGGATGCCTCCCAGGGGATTGGTATGCTGAGGGAGTTCCTTCCTTTTTCCAAACCAATCGGGGAGTATGCCCATCCTCAACTTCCTGTGCAGCAGCTCGTGGGGTGGTGTAGGATCCCCTTTTCCCAACCGGGTACCGATGTTGCTTCTCCCATGTTCTTAAAGCAAGGTGGGCCTGGCACAGCTTGATGTGCCTATTGATAGATGCATCGTCTGATAACCAGGCTTCCTTAAGAAGTCTACCACTTTTGTTGTTGCAAGAGGCAATCACCCTCACATCCACAAGGTTGAAGCTATGCCCCGTCTCCATCATATGAGTCCAGAGTTGAGAATAGTGTTCCCCCCTTTTGACCGCAAGGCGATGTTCATGCACTCTGGTCTTAACTCTCTTGGCCGTCTCCCCCACATAGTTCTTAGGGCAGTCTTTGCAACAGATCTTATAGACTACCCCCGATTTGTCAGACGTGGGGAGGGGATCCTTGGGTTTCATGATGATGGAGCGGAGCATGTGGCCAGGCTTGTGGGCCACCCTCACATTGTGGGGGGCCAAAATCCTGGCCGTGGCTTCAGAAACATTGTGGATGTAGGGGAGGGAGATGCGGGTGAATTGAGGGATGTGGTCATTGTTGGATTTATTAGGTGGGCCAAGGGGGGTACTGTAACGCTTCACAAGTCCGATGGGGTAACCGTTCTGTCGGAAAGTGCGAAAAAGATGCCTCCTTTCCTTTGCTTTAGCTGTAGTCGTACTGCAGTGGGAATCGACCCTTTTAAAAAGAGTGCGAATGCAACCGACTTTGTGAGCCATAGGGTGGTTACTATGGAATTGTAGTATCCTATCAGTGTGTGTCGGCTTGCGAAAAACTTTGGTGTGGAGGGTTCCGTCTACCTGGCGGTGAACAAGCACATCTAAAAAGGCCAATTTGCCCTGACGTTCATCCTCCACTGTAAATTGAATGTCGGCACACACTGAATTCAATATGGTGACAAAGTCCGCCTTCTGACTCTTTTTGATGACCACAAAGGTGTCATCTACGTAGCAGGTCCAGAACTTAGGGCGAAGCTGGGCCATCGCTGTGTGTTCCACTCGCTGTAGTACGGCTTCAGCTATAACGCTAGAAATGGGTGACCCCATGGGAGTGCCCTTGATTTGTTCGTAGACAACACCCTGGAACGTAAAATAAACAGTGAGACATAACCTAAGTAAATCCACAAGGTCCTCAGGGCGGAGGTTATCCTGTTGACGTCCAGGCTCCTTCCGATAAAGGAGGTCTCTGATGACACTTATGGCGAGATCCTGAGGAATGGAGGTGAAGAGGGAGACCACATCAAAAGAGACCATGGTCTCATTCTCATCCACCTTCAAGTCCTCTATCCTACTGATAAATTCCTCTGCTGATTTAACAGTAGTGGAGTTATCCTGGACCAGGTAGCCGATGCGATTGCTGAGCCATTTGGCCAAACCTGAGGTTGGAGTGTTCCTGAATGACACAATGGGGCGTAAAGGAACACCTTCCTTATGGATTTTGGGCAAGCCATAAAATCTGGCGAGCGCCATATCCCCAGGGCGAATACGCCCTAGGGTGTAATCACTGATTCTATTCTTGCGCTTCAGGGCGTTGAGTACTTTGTTGGTAGAATTCCTAAGTGTGGTCGTAGGATCATGGGAAATGACCCTATAAGAGGTGGTATCCCCTAGGAGATCCAGGGCTTTGTGAATGTACTGGGCCCGGTCCATAACCACAGTAGCCCTGCCTTTGTCGGCTGGCAAGATGGTAATAGACTCATCCTTCCTAAGTTGATTGAGGGCCTCAAACTCTACTTTGGAGAGGGCCTGGAGTTTCGTGTGGCCCATGAGCAGACCCGCCATCTGACCAAGTCTCTTACCTCTGCTTCCGGCCCAATGCGATGCATGGCCGACTCCAGAGATGCCATGAAGTCCAAATTGCGTGCATCGTAGATGTTGCATCCGGCATCCCGCCTTAATAGGGTGACTTGTGGCTGGGTGAGTGTTCTGTTGGAGATATTGTGAATCAATCTTTCATCTGGAATCCCGCTATCGGGTTGTTGGAGTCTAAGGGCCCTGCCGAGGAGCCTGTCCGCAGCCCGACGGCTGGCCAACAATGACCACACCCCTCAATTCACCCGCATCTCCCTCCCCTACATCCACAATGTTTCTGAAGCCACGGCCAGGATTTTGGCCCCCCACAATGTGAGGGTGGCCCACAAGCCTGGCCACACGCTCTGCTCCATCATCATGAAACCCAAGGACCCCCTCCCCACGTCTGACAAATCGGGGGTAGTCTATAAGATCTGTTGCAAAGACTGCCCTAAGAACTATGTGGGGGAGACGGCCAAGAGAGTTAACCCTTGTGCATGAACATCGCCTTGCGGTCAAAAGGGGGGAACACTATTCTCAACTCTGGACTCATATGATGGAGACGGGGCATAGCTTCAACCTTGTGGATGTGAGGGTGATTGCCTCTTGCAACAACAAAAGTGGTAGACTTCTTAAGGAAGCCTGGTTATCAGACGATGCATCTATCAATAGGCACAAGCTGTGCCAGGCCCACCTTGCTTTAAGAACATGGGAGAAGCAACATCGGTACCCGGTTGGGAAAAGGGGATCCTACACCACCCCACGAGCTGCTGCACAGGAAGTTGAGGATGGGCATACTCCCCGATTGGTTTGGAAAAAGGAAGGAACTCCCTCAGCATACCAATCCCCTGGGAGGCATCCTGTTGAGGGTCCCCATGGTGGTAATCCTGGGATGCAGTCACCCATGGGCAGACCCATTGACCTCTTTGACCTTGCTCTACCATGCTTTGAGGAAACCGACACCCAGTTACGACTCGTACACACCTGGCAGCGCAACTGGGCGTATGCACGAACGGGGAGCAACTCACGACCCCCTAATTCACCGAGTCGGGACAAACCTGTTAACAACAATGGATTGCAAAATGGAGCACTTTCCCGTGACCAAGATGCCCCACCCGGCAACTACGATGACATAGCCGGTGATGTGGGTTTGTCGATGACTTATGCTGGTATGGGCAAGGCAGCTCTAAACCCCCCCCTTCACCCACCCCCCTCAGTGCTTCACGGACGCCGGCACGTCATCAGCAAAGGACAACCCGCTGCGGAGCGATGGCATCCCCCGGTAGACGGGGACCTTGGACCCGCTCCGCGACACGTGCTGCGCTTGGGGCTGCGAAGGATGGTTGTGGGGCTCCTGATGCATCCGGACTACCTGGCTTGCGGTGGATGGGGGAGAGCAAGAGATGCTTGAGGTGGTTGGGGACCGTGAGGCATCTTCGGGGAATGGACGGTGGTGCAGCCTCTCCGCCCCCCCCATGTGTGGGGATGCTGAGCGGAGCGTAGTGGAGAAGAGTGGACTATCTGCTTGTAAGCACGATGCACGCCCCATGGGGACTGGCACGGGTGTTTATGACTCCATGGGTCGTCCTGGAGCACAAAACGAACGGCTGCACCCTCCCTCTACTTGTGCAACCTGGAATAAAGGGTGTTACCATCCCATAAGCCAGTTATATCCTCCACCGTTCTCCAATTCGGGAGTAGTTGCAGGGTCACTCCTGCGGGAAAAAGCATCTCCGGTGGAGGAGTGTGCTCATGAAGGGAGGACTGACTCTGGGACTGAAAGTAGGAGCAGGAGCCGAACCATCTGTAGCAAGGAGAGTAAAATCCTCATTGACCGGCCACGCCCAATGACTAGGGC
>NW_015396292.1:0-8458 GCF_001527695.2 Protobothrops mucrosquamatus
TGGGTGTAGCCTACTGGGTGGGCATGGACAGAGTGGATGTGGCCTACTGGGTGGGCGTAGCCAGCTCTACATCGTTCACGTCAAGGGTGCCTGTGGGGGCCTGGGCAGGAGTGGGACAGATCTGAGGGTCTCTGGCAGAAGGAGGTGGGACCAGGACAAGTGCCAAGGCATGGTCCACTGGAGGAGCCTCACTGTTCCTTTCAGGCCATGCGTGGGGGGCTGGATGGTGGCGCGGGGTGCCCGGAGCCCTGGGCAGCAGAGGTCAAACGCCCAGCCTAGCCCTCGAGCACCTGTGGCACCAAGCCGTTTCCAGACGGCCTTGTGGAGCTAAGACTGAACGCGTTTCAGCATAGATGGCCACCACAAAATTGTACACTGGCTCCCGGCCGGCCTGGGCCAGGGCCAAGGCAGCGGGGGCCATTCCCTCACTGTTTCCAGAATGGCTTCGCGGGCCACATGAAACCACTTCGCAGGCCGCATCCGGCCCCCGGGCCTTGTGTTTGACATGTCTGGTATATAGGGTCTCCTGCTTGTGCACACAGGGTTGGACTAGAAGACCTCCAAGGTCCCTTCCAACTCTGTCATTCTATTATAAACCTTCTCCTTTGCTGTACGCGCAAGAAGCTTAGCACCCACCACATGTACTATAGGTACAGAGCAGGGGAAACCTCTAGAAACCTTGTTTACATTTGGCAAGCCAAGTTACATTTTACTTTTTTGGACAGGTCAGCGTGAACCTCTTTGTAAAATACTCGTTGGGCCAACTTGCTGCTAACTACATAAAGATAAATCACCCAACAGATGGTCTTTTCTTTTTCCATCCCTATAGTTTGGAGTAGCCCCAAAGATGACTGGCTCTATTAAACCAGCCTCCAAGGAGGCTTTCCAAAACAAAAACAAAAAAGAGAGATTACGTGTCCAGAGTTTCTAGTTCCACCCTGGCATCTGATGGTCCCAATTCTGCATTCCTGATTTCTAGCCCGCTTCTAAACCAGCTGGCACTTCTACCGAAACCCCGCAAAGGCAGCAGTGCAGTTTGTCTTCCCCCAAGTTCTAGAGTAGTTAATTTCCGCCACAATAATACACTTGAGCTAATTTGCCAAAGGCTCAGCAGTCAACTCCAATATTTCAACCTTAATTAAAGCTGGATTCGCATCAGCTTCAGCTCTTTTCCGTGGCAAGCATTCTTGACAGTTATCAGGAATTGGGTCTTGGCACAAACTTCATCAGGGATTGGAGCGCGCCGACTTTTCCCTTTCTTCCTAACTCCAGTAGACCACTTTGCTCATTAGCTAACCACACTTCCCAGAAGATGTTTGAATCAAGAAACATGTCGCCGAGATGCCCCTTTTTTTCCTGGTAGGACAGATGTCAACGACAGGTAAAACCAGTGTTGGGATTCGGCCAGTTCCCACCACTTCGGCAGAACTGGTAGCTAATTTTTTGTTACCGAGGCCCAGAATGGACTTCCGGAAGCGGCATCCACACAGAGAACCGGTTGTTCACATATTTGAATCCCACCACTGGAAGAAGGCATAAGAGAGATAGCAAAAGGAGGGAGGGAGGAAAGGAAGGAAGGAAGGAAGGAAGGAAAAGAGGGATAGAGGCAGTGTTGGGATTCAGCCAGTTCGTACCAGTTTGGCAGAACCGGTAGCTAATTTTTTGTTGCCCAGGTCCAGAATGGACTTCCGGAAGTGGCATCCACACAGAGAACCGGTTGTTCACATATTTGAATCCCACCACTGGAAGAAGGTATAAGAGATATAGCAAAAGAAGGAAGGGAGGGAGGGAGGAAGGAAGGAAGGAAGGAAGGGGTGGAAGGGAAGGAAGGAAGGAAGGAAGGAAGGAAGGAAGGAAGGAAGGAAGGAAGGAAGGAAGGAAGGAAGGAAGGAAGGAAGGAAAAGAGGGACGGAGCACCAAATGTTCCTTAACAAAAAGGCACCATGTTATCTCCTACATCCCACTGGACGTGTCTCCACCAGCAGTCAAGTCATCGAACATGTGACTTTCTATCAATCCTGCCTCTTTTCATTACAACATCTGAACAAAACGTTTCTCCTAGTGAGATTTCCACTGAGTAGAGAAGAGTTGCAATTCTCATCGTTCCACGGACCGGACGCTGGCACCAAAGGCTATTTCCACTATGGGATAAGATACAGGTAGTCCTCAACTTATGACCACATTTGAGCCCAACATTTCTGTTGTTAAGTGAGACATTTGTTAAGTGAGTTGGCAGTTAACTCATATTCATAACTACAGTGGAACTAGGAAAAAAAATCAGAGAAGAGCAACTAAGATGATCCAAAGCCTGGAGACTAAAACATACGAAGAACGGCTGCAGGACTTGGGTCTGGCTAGTCTAAAGAAAAGAAGAAACAGGGGAGACATGATAGCAGTATTCCAATATCTGAGGGGCTGTCACAAGGCAGAGGAGGCCAGGTTGTTCTCCAAAGCACCAGAGGGCAGAACGAGAAACAATGGTTGGAAACTGACCAAAGAGAGAAGCAACCTGGAATTATGGAGAATCTTCCGAACGGTGAGGACAATTAACCAGTGGAACAGCTTGCCACCAGAAATCGTGGGCGCTCCATCATTGGAGGTTTTTAAGTAGAGGCTACACAGTCACTTGTCTGAGATGGTATAGGTTCTCCTGCTTAAGCAGGGGTCTGGACTAGAAGACCTCCAAGGTCCCTTCCAGCTCTATTACCAAGTCTATAACTGGAATTAACCATCACCTTTAATGAAATAGAGATGGTGATTTAACAGAGAGACGGCCGAGAGAAGGACATGAATATCCCAGGGTGATGTAAATATTGCCATTTGGAGAAACCTACGGCTTTTCCAAGCAACAGAAAGAAGGCGATGGATTCGAGAAAGCAGCATTTGAAATTCTGCTTTGGGCTTGGAGAGCTCCTTTTGCATTTTCCCACATTTTTTTTTCTCCTTCTAAGGAAGATGCTTCTCCGGGACACCCAGCACGGACCCCACCTCTAGCCTTTCCCTTCCTTTGTGCAGAGCTGTCCGTCAAGGGCCATCATCCTGCACCGTCTAAACACTCTCCGAACAGCTGCCACTGTCAATTATTCCCTCTGACAGCCCTGCCGAACAGGAAAAGAACTGGAGCAAGCACTTGCCACTTTTAATAAACTGTGCGGCTAAAATCATTTAACCTGCTAGATTGCAGTTGGTGGGGCTGTAAAAAAGCTGCAGAGCTTTGGGAAGGACAGAATAACAAGAGCTGGAAAGGGACCTTGGAGGTCTTCTAGTCCAGCCCCAGGGATAACAGGATAGCAGTCTTCCAATATCTCAGGGGCTGCCCCAAAGAAGAGGGAGTCAAGCTGTTCTCCAAAGCGCCTGAAGGCAGGACAAGAAGCAACGGATGGAAACTCATCAAGGAGAGAAGCAACCTGGAACTAAGGAGGAATTTCCTGACAGTGAGAACAATTAACCAGTGGAACAGCTTGCCTCCAGAAGTTGTGGGTGCTCCATCACTGGAGGTTTTCAAGAAGAGATTGGACAGCCACTTGTCTGGAATGGTCTAGAGCAGGGGTAGGCAACCTTGGCTCTTTTATGACTCGTGGACTTCAACTCCCAGAATTCCTGAGCCATTACCATTCCTGGTCATATGTTTGGATTTAGTCCCTCTTCCTTCCATGGGACCATGAATGCAGCCTCTGTCTGCAGTTCATTAAAGCAGCCACATCTGTTTTCAAGATGGCAGGGCTGTAGTAGGAGCCTCCTCCACACAGGGGCTGGGTTCTCCTGCTTCTTTTAAATCAAATCCAACACAATGCCCAACTCCGATCTGCACCTGCGCGCTGCCTCGAAAACGCTCTTTTGTCTCCAAATCAACTGCTTTAGCCCCGTCCCAAAGTCATGCAGCTGTATCGGATTAATGGATTACAGCTCATTTGATGAATTTAATTGATGGCCCTTTTCCAAACCGCGGCCTCCCAATTTAGGAATAATCTACTCAAAGGAAACCCTATCGCCCTCTAAGCTCCTTAGTTAAATGCCTGAAGTCTGCTCTCGTGAAGGGCTTAGTGGTCTGCTCGAGTTGGACACGTGATGCATGACCAAAGGGCATTTGGACTAGATCTGGGGCGGGGAACCTTGGCTCAGGAATTCTGGGAGTTGAAGTCCACAAGTCATCAAAGAGCCAAGGTTTCCCCATCCCCGCACTGTGAGCAGCAAATTCAGCCAAGTGCCTCGCACACTCCTAAAACGAAGTCTCCCCAAAGAACTCCATTGGCAGTCAAAAGTTCGCAGAAGCAGATCACGTGACCCCGGGACACTGCAACCGTCACAACTGTGAGTCAAGTTGCCAAGTTGTCTGGATTTTGATCACGCGACCCCGGGGGGAATGCTGCAAGGGTCGTAAAGTGTGAAAAGCGGTCCCAGGTCCCTTTTTCCGGTGCCGTTGTAACTTCAAACGGTCACTAAAGAAGCTGTCGTTAAGTCGAGGACTACCTGCATTCAGAAACAGCTCCACTGGTGTGGGAAAACATGCAGGACGAAGGGGGAGGATTTTCGCTCGCCCAAAGGATGCCTCCGGCAAACCCCTGGATGGACGAAACGGCAAGCTGCACCTTCGGTGGCTCTTGAAGATGGTCCTGGGAAGGACCACGCTGCATCCGGGGAGGGGGGGATTAACTGGAAGCGTGCAATGACACACCCCACGAGAGATGAATGGAAGCAGCCTGGACCGAGGGACGAGGGCCAAAGGATATCAAAAGGCAAAGGAGCGCCATTCAAATCTGCAGAAAAGTCAAGTCACTCCGCGTTTTCAGGCCACGTCGGCGGCTGGCAACCCACCAGAGCAGGGCTTAAAAACGGGATTTTCAGCCCCTGCAGGCAAGTGCAGAAGCGTCTTCGGTAATGAGATTGGAAGTTTCATGGGCGGCTTTTTAAATCTTGGCCTGGAACGCGGATCAAAACTCAGCAGGGTTAAATCCCTTCATTCTGGCTCGTGAGCAGAGGCTAAGCGGCTTTCCCAGACCCATGACGTAAGAGGCCATTGACTAGAAAAGGAAAGACAAGCTTTGTTTTTCCTTTAAAGAAAAAAAAACACACACACAACCCACAACGCAGGCCCCAAAAAAAAAAAAAAGGCATTTATTGGCTGGCTGGGCTGTTCCGGTGCTTTTCGGGATGGCTCAAATCAACCAGACAAAAGACAATTCCCGTGTACTGAGTAATCAGGTCAAAGCCTTTTAAAAAGGCACAACTCAATTATCTATTTTAATTAATCGAGGAAGTCCAAACATCCAACCATCAGCTGCCACATGACAGAAGGAGAGGTGGTGGTAGCGGGGAGCGCCGTCCTTCCCTTGCTGCTTTTCTTTCTCTCCCTCTTTGGAAATCCGGTTATTGATTCCCGCCTGGCTGTTGAGTTATTAATCGCTCCAATTAAATCCCTGACACAGCCTTGCATTGGAATTGAAGGCCTCGATGGATCAATAGCGTGGAAGGCTCCCAAAGCAATTAATGCTCAACCGAATAGAACAGCCTGTTCGGCTAAAAAAAGAAAGAGAGAGAGAGAGAGAGAGAGAGAGAGAGAGAGAGAGAGAGAGGGGAAGAAGAAGAAGAAAGAAAGAAAGAAAGAAAGAAAGAAAGAAAGAAAGAAAGAAAGAAAGAAAGAAAGAAAGAAAAATCCAAACCAAAGGCCACGGGAGGTAGCTTGATCCAATTTTGAGAGGCCACCAAGAATCAGGGCCATCTGCTCATCTACGGAGGTATACAAGTAGTCCTCAACTTACAACAGTTTGCTTAGCGACTGTTCGAAGTTACAACGGCACTGAAAAAAGTGACTTAGGACCGTTTTTCACACGTACGACCCTTGCAACATCCCCAGGGTCACGTGATCAAAATTCAGATGCTTGGCAACTGGCTCACTTTTTTGACGGTTTGCGGTGTCCACGGGGTCATGTGACCCCCTTTTGCGACCTTCTGACAAGGAAGGTGAGTGGGGAAGCCAGATTTCCTTAACGACCGACCGTGTTGCTAACTTAACAACTGCAGCGATTTGCTTTAACAAAGGTGGCAAGAAAAGTTGTCAAATGGGGCAAAATTTCAGGGCTGTCCTGCTGCAGCTGTGCTTCAGTCAAATCCCTCTCGGTGGGCTGCTCGGAGCCATTGACCCAACTCCCTTCCAGACATGCCTGGAATTGGTTCATCCTCCCTGGAGCTGACATCTGGAGAGGTATCTGGAGACGTGTCTGGGGGAATCATCACATCGACTTGCAACCATTTATTAAGTGAGCATTCGATGTTAAAACTGCACTGGAAAAAGTGACTCCCTTTTTTCCCCCCACTAAGAACACTCCAAGGCTGGAACGGCATCAGAGGGGAAGTTAGCAGACAAGATGGTCAGCTGGACTTGCATTTGAAAACTCTTATTCTTACGGAGGTTTCGCCAAAGCGGCAACTATTGTACAAATAAAGTAAGACAAGATCACGTCTTGTATAATCCTTGGCCCCTTGAGATAAATCCAGTTTCGTCATTGGTTGGGGAGTTTATTTGGGTAGGTTTTTTTAAAAAAAAAAGAGGAAGAAGAAGAAGAAGAAGAAGAAGAAGAAGAAGAAGAAGAAGAAGAAGAAGAAGAAGAAGAAGAAGAAGAAGAAGAAGAAGAAGAAGAAGAAGAAGAAGAAGAAGAAGAAGAAGAAGAAGAAGAAGAAGAAGAAGAAATCTCTGCTCTCCTTATGAATCCCAACATTTTCTGCAAAAATGGGGAAAGTATGTTTACTCAGCTGTTCATCACCATCCCGACTGAAAGCCGCCTCTGTGCGCCTTCCTTCTGCGTGACTTCACCAGGCTTTTTCCTCAAATTGCGGTAGTTAACACTTTGAAAACAAGTGGTCCTCCTAGTGAGCCTGTAATAACCAGTTCTTTGCTTTCTTTCGCCAAAGTTAATCCAGTCCAGTTCTGAACGGAGGTGCTTAGCAAAAGTTTGCAGCGCAGGGATAGCCGAGGGATGGCTGCACGAGGAGCATGGCGACTCACAACAGAAGACAGAAACAACCTGCTGGTATTTGCACGCCCCTGAGTGAAGAGAGAGGCCGGAATAAAATCAGCCCACAAAATCTGCACAATCCATCGGGAAGGTTTCAGGAGGAAGTGGGTGGCTTCCTTCTTTCCGGGTTGCACCTCTTGTGGAGAAGTCTTCTGCAGCTCTCTGGGATTCTCGAGACATTAACGCAAAGCTACCTTAGCAAGCATTTCAAAAACAGCATGGGAGATTACCACTCAAAGGGGAAGTGTAAGTTGTTCTTCCTAGCACAAGGCAGGGAACGGGCCCGCGTGCCCCTTGCAGCCTCTGTTCCTATGGCAACGGAAAATTCAATCCAACATTGGGAAGAGTTCCTGGCTCTGATGTTGAAATGGTATGTGGCAAACAACAACAACAACAACCTTGGGAGACCGGACAAAGAGGCGCAGCCAGGGGAAGGGGTCAGATAAAACACAACGTAGCCCGCAGGGGGATGGTGGGTAAGGCATGAGGCTCAGAAGGAACCCTCCCTAGTTTCTCAGGCTGTAAAGGAGACAGAGGGAGAATTGTGCTTTCCGACATGCAAAGTTCTTGAATCTTGAAAAAAGCTACAAATCAAACCCTAGGTCAGGGGTAGGCCACCTTGGCTCTTTTTATGACTCGTGGACTTCAACTCCCAGAATTCCTGAGCCAGCATGGCTCAGCTTGGAAACCTCTCCCTTTCCCCTCAGCGTGGCTGGCTCAGGAATTCTGGGAGTTAAAGTCCACCAGTCATAAAAGAGCCAAGGTTGCCTACTCCTGGCCTAGGCCTAGGCCGCTTTATGACTCGTGGACTTCAACTCCCAGAATTCCTGAGCCGGCATGGCTCAGCTTGGAAACATCTCCCTTTCCCCTCAGCGTGGCTGGCTGAGGAATTCTGGGAGTTGAAGTCCGCAAGTCATAAAAACAGCCAAGGTTGCCTACCCCTGCCCTGTGGTGATGGCTCAGATGCTTCCATAACCACCTCACCATGATTTGTTCATGTATGAAGTTGTAACGCCCACTCCCTTCTAGAGTGATGATGTTCCCTAGTTGGGTAGTGAAACATCTGCGTGAAAACAACCAAGCTCAGAGAGCACCAAGGCCCCTAACAATTCCTCTCCTTCCTCTCCTCTCCGCACATCCCACTCCCAGCACTGATGATGCTGCCTAGACGGGTAATGGAACATCTGCAAGCAAACCGTCGAGCTCAAGAGCGCAACAAGGACTCCACGGCCCAACCCTTGAGTTACAGTACTCTCCCACTGCAGATGATCCTGTCTGCCCATCTTAATGCCCACCCCAAAATCTGGATTGCGTTCTTCAGCTCGTCATCTAGCTAGCGCGACACGGCCTACGGGAGATTCTCCCCAATCAAAATCTTCCGTTCTAGCCACAGCCACAACGAAGCAATCTTGTTCCTAACCCAAATGACAGGGTTTGGAGGACAA
>NW_015396293.1:0-2156 GCF_001527695.2 Protobothrops mucrosquamatus
CTCCTCCTCCTCCTTCTTCTTCTTCTTCTTCTTCTTCTTCTTCTTCTTCTTCTTCTTCTTCTTCTTCTTCTTCTTCGTCTTCGTCTTCTTCTTCATCTTCATCTTCTTCTTCTTCTTCGAGAGTGGACAGTTACTTCTCTGAAATGGTATTGGTTCTCCTGCTCGAGTGGGGGGGAGGCTGGACTACAAGACCCCCAAGGTCCCTTCCATCTCTATTCTATTCAACTGTTGTTAGTTGAGGACTACCTGTGTTTGAAAAAAAAAACCATCTCTACAAGAGGACAGATTGTTAGGATTGGGTTTTTTTAAAAAAACAACAACCCGACAACATGCATGGTTTGGGTGAGCGAGGAGTGATAAGCAGACCTCCACGGAGGAAGTCTTGAAATTAATTCTGGCTGTTTCATGCAATGGGAATAAGGAGGGATCTTTGGCCCCAGACAGGAAGGGAGGCCTAGCCCTTGATCTGTCTGCCTGCATGGAGATAGCTGACTTGATGTGACTGATGATTGATGTAGGTTGCAAGGACAGGAACAAGCAAGTACAGCTTGTTCAGAAATGACAATTGCCTCATTTCTTTTCCTACCCCCTTCTCCTTTGCTGGCTATCTGGTCTAAGTGTGGATAAACACAACGCCACAGTGTTAGGGGGGTGTTTTCCCCAACCTTCCTTTCGAAGTGTTGACTTCAAGCCCATTTCTTTTCCTCCCTATTACATAACAGAATAACAAGAGTTGGAAGGGACCTTGGAGGTCTTCTAATCCAACCCCCTGCTCAGGCAGGAAACCCTATACCATTTCAGACAAACGGTTGTCCGATCTCTTCTTGAAAACTTCCAGTTTGCATAAAAACTTTAACAATGAGTACAACTGTCCAACCTTGCAATAAACAACTTAGGCAAAGAACTGCTTCACAGGAATTTTGTCCTTATTATTGTCTCTAAGTTATGCCTGAGTCTTCATGATCCCATGGACCACAGCATGTCAGCCTGCCCTCCACTGTCTCCTGGAGTTTGCCCAAATTCATGTTCATTGTTGTCTAACCATCTCCTCCTCTGCCGTCCCCTTCTCCTTTCGCCGTCCATCTTTGCCAACATCTGGGTCTTCTGCAAGGAGTCCCCTCTTCTCATTTGGTGGCCAAAGTATTTGAGCTTCAGTATTTGTCCTTCCAAAGAACAGTCAGGGTTGATTGAGACATTACTTTTCGTGCTTTCTAAGCCAAATTCAGCAATTTGCAATGTCTCTGTTTCCTCTCTTAACTGTCTTGCTCGGTGTTCCCATGGTCTACTAAGCATTCCATCATAATGTTTTGTTCTTGTTCTTGTTCAGTCGTTAAGTTGTGTCTGAGTCTTCATGACTCCATGGATCATAGCATAGCAGCTCCTCCCATCCTCCACTGTCTCCCAGAGTCTGCCCAAACCCATGTCCATCATGTTGATGACACCATCAAACCGTCTTCTCCTCTGCCGTCCCCTTCTCCTTTTGCCTTCCATCTTTGCCAACATCTGGGTCTTCTCCAAGGAGTCCTCTCTTCTCATCTGGTGGCCAAAGTATTGGAGCTTCAATCTCTGTCCTTCCAAAGAACATTCACAGTTGATGGAGACGTTATTTTTCGTGCTTTGTAACCCGAATTCAGCAATCTGTAATGTCTCTGTTTCCTCTCTTAATTGTCTTGCTTGGTATTCCCATGGTCTGCTAAGCATTTCATCACAATGTTTTGTTCTTGTTCAGTCATTAAGTTGTGTCTGACTCTTCATGACCCCATGGACCATAGTGCACCCTGTCCTCTCATTGTCTCCCAGAGTCTGCCCAAACCCATGTCCATCATGTCAATGACACCGTCTAACCATTTCCTCCTCTGCCATCCCCTTCTCCTTTCACCTTCCATCTTTCCCAACATCTGGATCTTCTCCAAGGAATCCCCTCTTCTCATTAGGTGATCAAAGTATTGGAGTTTCGGAGGACTTCCGGTGGCAGGCGATTTCGCTGGTCGCAGCTGTTTGCTGCCTCCCGCCTGTTTTGCGTAAAAGCCGGTTTGACAGCTAGCATCTGCTGTCAAACGGCTTGATACCTTTCCCCTGGGCATAAGGGGATCGGTGAGCTGCCCGGGGTAGGAGTTGAGTTCCCGAGTCGTCCTATATGGACGATGTAGGTGAGA
>NW_015396293.1:5566-8457 GCF_001527695.2 Protobothrops mucrosquamatus
ATTTAACTAGAATAGTCATCTCCCTCTCCTTCCTTCTTCTTCCTTCCTTCCTTCCTTCCTTCCTTCTCTTTCTTCCTTCCTTCCTTCCTTCCTTCCTTCCTTCCTTCCTTCCTTCCTTCCTTCCTTCTCTTTCTTTCTTGCAACTTTTATTTTTTTGCACTTCTAATTTAACTATAATAGTCATCTCCCTCTCCTTCCTTCCTTCCTTCCTTCCTTCTTCCTTCCTTCCTTTCTTTCTTCCTTCCTTCCCTTTCTTTTTTCTTTTCTTTCTTTCTTTCTTCCTTCCTTCCTTCCCCCCCTCTCTCTCCCTCCCTCCCTTGGACATTACTGTAATTCCTCTCTAGAGAAGCATAATGAAAATGTGAAGAAGCAGATTTTTCACCCCCACTGGACTGTGTGCTGATGCAGTCCCAAAATTAACATCAGAATGTCCAAGGCAGGTGTTTGCCTGATCTATTACAGAAGTGCACTCTTGTGGAATTTTCACTTGCTCAGCCCTGGATGAGAATGCATTAGTTGCCAGGTCAGGAGGAAAGAAAAAAGGAATTCAGTGTTTCAGTTGTGCAGGATGTGAGTAGTGGAACTAGAGTGACAAGACATATCAGTTGTGGGTGTCAACAGGAATGAAAGAATCAAATAATATTTAATTAACAGAATAACAGCATAGCAGAGTTGGAAGGGACCTTGAAGATCTTCTAGTCCAACCCCCTGATCAGGCAGGAAACCCTATACCATTACAGACAGATGGCTGTCCAGTCTCTTCTTAAAAACTTCCAGTGTTGGAGCATTCACCGCTTCTGGAGGCAGGTTGTTCCACTGGAACAAGTATATTTGTGTACAACAAATCTAGGAAACCAAGAGCAAAAGATGAGTGGCATAATAAACCATCTACTTACATCTGGATAGTAATCCATGGTGGGCACCAGATGCTGGATGAGGACCTCCAGGGATCCAGAAATAAGGTTCCCATCCTGATAAACAGGATCGCCATTCCTCTCGCCTGTGTCTGGTTGCACCTGTCCTCTACATCCTGTCCCGAGCATGCTGGAAAAGATCGGTGTCTGTGGCATAGTTTCCTGTAAAAACAGAGGAAGCAACATGAAGGATGAGGAAGCAACATGAATATCCCAGGATTTGGGGGCTGTGCCTCCATTAGGAAGACATGCCCACTTGCTCTTATGCACCATGAAGGCTGGACTGGCTCATGATGAAGAGCATAGAAATATGGAAACTAAGGCAGATGGATCTCGAAGGCTGGGTCTCACAAGCCTACATTTGTAGAATAGAATAGAATAGAATAGAATAGAATAGAATAGAATAGAATAGAATAGAATAGAATAGAATAGAATAGAATAGAATAGAATAGAATACCGGTAGAATAGAATAGAATAGAATAGAATAGAATAGAATAGAATAGAATAGAATAGAATAGAATAGAATAGAATCTTTAAATGGAGTGGAGTGGAGTGGAGTAGAGTAGAGTAGAGTAGACATTGTAGAACAGAATAGAGTAGAGTAGAGTAGAATAGAATAGACATTGTATAATAGACATTGTAGAGTAGAGTAGAGTAGAGTAGAGTAGAGTAGAGTAGAGTAGAGTAGAATAGAATAGAATAGAATAGAATAGAACTGGAAGGGAACTTGGAGGTCTTCTAGTCCAGCCCCCTGCTCAAGCAGGAGAACCTACACCATCTCAGACAAGTGACTGTGTAGCCTCTTCTTAAAAAACCTCCAGTGATGGAGTGAACCAGTGATTTAATTAATGGCAGAACAGGGGTAGCCCATTGGTTAGAATGCACTAATTGCAGGCAAACTCTGTCCACAGCCTGGCGTTTGATCCGGACCGGTTCAAGGTTGACTCAGCCTCCCATCCTTCCGAGGTCAGTAAAATGAGGACCCAGATTGTTGAAGGCAATATTGCAATAGCACTTATATACCGCTTCACCATGCTTTACAGCCCTCTCTAAGTGGTTTACACAGTCAGCATGTTGCCCGCAACAATCTGGGTCCTCATTTTACTGACCTCGGAAAGATGGAAGGCTGAGTCAACTTTGAGCCCGTCAGGATCAAACTACAGGCTGTGGACAGAGTTTGCCTGCAATTACTGCATTCTAACCATTGCGCTACCCCTGTTCGTGCTCTTATTTGGTTGACAGGATAAGATTTGTCTCCCAATTAAAGGGTTAAAAAAAGCAGTCTGCATAATGAGAAAGAAAATGGTTACAAAGCATTAAACCTAACATGGTACATTTAATCTCTTACCATCAAGACATGCACAGGACCACAGACTTTTTGTTTTATTGGGGTAGGACATATTAATTGAAATCATTCAAAAGTCTCAAATCCATTTTTTAAAAATGCTCTCAAATGAGTTAAAAGCTGATTAAATACAATTTAAGAGCCGGAAAGAACAGAATGGCTTGAAACCAATATACATAAAAAATTTTTAACAGTGAGTATAATTTGAGAGACAATTTCAAGGTCCTTTATTTCCTAGGCCTTGTTCAATGCCTCGTTAAATAAAAGAAATGACAGAATGACAGAGTTGGAAGGGACTTTGGAGGTCTTCTAGTCCAACCCCCTACTCAAACAGGAGACCCTAGACCAGTGTTTCTCAACCTTGACAATTTTAAGGCATGTGGACTTCAACTCCCAGAATTCCACAGCCAGCAATGCTGGCTGTGGAATTCTAGGGGTTGAAGTCCACATGCCTTAAAATTGTCAAGGTTGAGAAACACTGTCCTAGACCATTTCAGACAAATGGTTGTCCAGTCTCTTTTTGAATGCCTCCAGGAATGGAGCACCCATCACTCTTCAAAGGCAACCAGTTTAAATGTTCAAAGTCAACCAATTTGGAATGTCCTTTTGGTGTGTCAATGCTTCCTCTCGAT
>NW_015396294.1:0-1911 GCF_001527695.2 Protobothrops mucrosquamatus
CTTTTAGGCCAAGGGATGGATCCTCAAATCTTTCTTTCAGACCTACGAGGAAGAGATGGGGGTCCTCCAATTCTGGGGCTTGCTCATTATATAAATTGTTCAGCCATTCGGATGCCTCTCCCTCTAGGCTGGATGCAATCACTGTCATAGGGGAGGGAAAAATGCCTGGAATGTATGTGCAACGGAAAAGAATCTCAGATCTAAGCATGATGTCATGTGTCTGATTAACGAAACACTTAAAAGGACTTTCAGGCATTTTTTATCCTAAAAGCATTTATTAAGGTTACAGAGATGTCAGTACGGCATGGTGGAATGCTTAGATCTGAGATTCTTTTCTGTTGCACATACATTCCAGGCATTTTTTCCTCCCCTATTTTGGGGTCATGGTTCACATCTTCCAATTAACTTGGAAGATGTGATTCACTTCCGGTTTCTTTTTCCCGGGCTTTCCTTATTCTCCTCCCCTTTCACTGTTGCCTGATTTAACTATAAAAATACCAGACAGTTCTGCATATTGTCAAAGCAAAAATATACAGTATTTGCAGCGTTGACAATCACATCGACCATGGCCCCTGGGTCCGGGTAGAGATAGGCCCAGCGATTCAAGTGAGAACGCACTTGGTTGAGGAAAAAAATCAGCTTCTCTGGGTCCCCATCGAAGGTTGCTCTGAAAGGTGGAGCAATTATAGGCTGTTGGGGCCCCCACTGTGGCTATTGCTGCTGGCCCCATCCTGTTTGCTGGTTTATGCCCAGGGGTTGCATGTTCGGGGGCTGGGGCCAATCTCCTTGCTGTGGTCGTTCTCCCACCAGCTGCTGATCTCCTGGCTCCTGTACCACCTCAAGCTGTTGCAAGGCCTCTATCAGCTGTGGTGAGCTCAGAGGTGTTTTACCCTCTGCCTGCTGAGAATGCCACACTCCGCATTGTTGCAGAGGCCTCAGACTGGGATTCCTTCTCTCTTCAGGCCTGGAGTCCCTGACAGGGGAAGGCAGGGTCTTGAAGGCTGTCTGATATACAATGGAGGGGCTGCAGGCTTCCCTCTGCAGGAGTGGATTTCTGCCTCTCTCCTCTGGGGTTTGAAATATTTCCAGTAACTTACCCAGGTTTTGAGTGGCAGTTTGTCCGTTGTCTGTCCACCGATTTGCATTTGTCTGCCAAAATTCATCTTCCCACAGCATGCTGTCTGTTACTTCCCCCTCTGGGATATCAGCAGCTGCCGGGTTGTATTCAACAAACTCCCGTTTATCATGATAGAGTGTCCTCCTCCTGAACTCTGTCACTCTCACTCCAGCCTAGGAGAAAGAGGTGGGGGTAATGCACCCCCAGTTGTTTGAAAAGGTTTTAGATACTGGCATGATGTCAATGTTCCGACTAATGGAACACTTCAAGGAAATTCCAGGCATATTTATTCTGAAAAAGTCTTTAATCATGGACACATTGTCGGCACATATTGAATGGATGCCAGAATCTGAATTTCTCTTGCTTGCGTCTGACTTTTCTTGCTAAACCCCTCCCTTATTTTGCAGTCATAAGTCACATCTTCCAATTAGCCTAGAGGGCAAAGATTCACTTCCGTTCCTTATCCTGCGCTTTCCTTATAAATCTCCTCCCTTTCTATGTCACCTGAATTAACTCTAAAAATACCAGACAGTTCTGAATACCTTGTCAAAGCAATAATATGTTATATTTTATATTTTATGTTATATTTTTTTTTTATCCCGCCCTTCTCCTTACGGACTCAGGGCGGCTAACAATCCGATAAAATACAAAAATACAGTACACATTTAAAATTAATTAAAAAGAAATATTTAAATCTGATCCAATTAAAAGTAATTAAAACCCCTTTAAAATCCCTTAGGCCAGTCCCGCAAGCTGGAACAACCATGTCTTGAGGGCGCGGCGGAAGGAAGGGA
>NW_015396294.1:2306-8457 GCF_001527695.2 Protobothrops mucrosquamatus
ACCCTGAGGAGACCCACTCTGTGGGAGCGTACAGGTCGGTGGGGGGTAATCTGTGGCAGGAGGCGGTCTCGAAGGTAACCAGGTCCGATGCCATGGAGCGCTTTAAAGATGATAGTCAGCACCTTGAAGCGCACCCGGAAGGCCACCGGCAGCCAATGCAGCTCGCGCAGAAGCGGTGTAACATGGGAGCGACGAGTCCTATATTAACAGCATTGACAGACCCTGTGAGTGCAAGGGGTACCAGACATCCTACCTTTGAATACAGAACACAAGTACAGGTAGTCCTCAATTTACAACAGTTCGTTTAGTGACTGTTCAAAATTACAGCGGCACTGAAAAAGTGACTTATGACCATATTTCACACTTATGACCTTTGCAGCAGCCCCATGGTCTCGTGATTTACATTCAGGCACTTGACAAATGGGTTGCAGCATCCTGGAGTCCTGTGATCACCTTTTGGGGACCTTCTAACTAGCAAAGTCAACGGGAAAGCCAGCTTCACCTAACAACCTTATTACTACTAACTTAACAACTGCAGGGATTCACTTAACAGCTGTGGCAAGAAAGGTCATAACGTGGGTCAAAACTCACTTAACAAACTTCTCACTTAGCAACATCAACTTTTGGCTCAGGTGTGGTTGTAAGTCGACGACTAACTACCTTTTTCAGGGTCCGTCATAACTTCAAATGGTTGCTAAGCAACCAGTCATAGGTGGAGGACTATTTGTAAGTAGATTTATGCCCAGTGAAAATCTGCAGGTGGAAGGGAGAGAAGCCTGCTGGCCTGGGTGCACCAGCAGCTCAGTGGCATGACACACGTGGGACGTTTGTGCTCGCAGGCGTGAAACCCCCATGTTTTCGGGCAACCTGAGTGTGACTTGCAGCATTGGCCCAGTGGACAAGCCAGTTCTTGCTGAGACAACGCCATGAGCACCATCCATAAGTGCAGGGAAGGGCTGCTTCTGGTTGTGAATTCACAGCCGCTACTAGGCCAAGTGAAGGAGCCAAACGGGCCGTAGGAGAGAGGTATCTGCTGCGTTGTGGGGTGCAAGAGTCTTTTATAACTTATAGCAGCCCTGGGGGTGGTGGGGGGGTTTCCCTGACCCAAATACCCTCCATACTGTAGCTACGTGAAAGGAGGAGTGTCAGCTGAAGAACAAGACTGAAAACAAAGCAGGGAGGAAGAGCAGCTGGAACTTCTTTCCCAGGATCCTAAAACAGGTAGTAATAGTGAAGCTGGACCCCTGGAGATTTATTGCCAGGGGACTGGGAAGGGTTGCAACATTGTGCTTCAAGTCGGTCCCACAAGACTTTTTGTTAATTTTCTGCAGGCTCCAGGCCCACCCCTTGGCACTGAAAAAATTATATTTTGCAGGGACACCATGTTGTATTTATATAGCAAAGTTCTTTCCCCTTGCAAAAAGGCAGACACAAGGGCACTGAGCTGAGGTGGCCCTGCTTGTGGACAGGGCAATCCCCTTCTCACGAGAGAGGTTGCCTGTCACACCAGACCCTTCCTCTTCAGGGCAGACACTGCAAAACGCAGAGCAGATTACTGGGTTGCCTTTGCCCTTTCCCATCCGCTACTGTCAGGCCACAGGCAGTGTTTCTTCACACAACAGGTGTTGTTGTGTCCTGAGCCTGCAAAAGCAGGCTCGGGACGTTGCATTGGTCCCAGGCATTCCAAAAGCTGCCCGGGACCAGACAGAGCGGCACCGGCCTTGTGCGCATGCGCAAGGCGCAAAACGCTCTGTTCCTATTGGTTGACACTGTACAGGTTTCTGGCCATATAAAAAGGCCTGTGTGCCTTTTGTTTTTGCTCGGTTGTTGTGGAAGAGAATAAAGCGTTTTGTTTAACATCGCCATGTGTCTTCATTACTCGCTCGTGAATGAAGTACACAACACTGGCGACGAGGATGGGATTCCTTTGCAAGCTAAAGAAAAGATTTAAGACTTACCCAGTAAGTCTGAAGAGGGGAAGACGGCGTTTGAATCAGCGTCCCAGCCTGCCAGTACAGCATCGCTGGAGGTTGAGCTCGGCTAAAGAACCCTTTCCCCAATTCACAGCCTGCAGAGGAAGCGCGTGGTGAAGGTCGTAAAGTTTACGATGTCGAAGATTGGCCGTTTGACTGATTTCGATGTCTCCCACCCAGAGAGATGGAATTCCTACATAGCATGGGTGGAGAACTACTTCAGAGTAAATCAGATTAGAGAAGATGGCCTGAAGGCAGCAACTCTTTTGTGTGCCTGTGGACAAGAAGCTTTTGACATCGCAGAAAATCTGGTGGCCCCTGCACCTCTGGAGTCAGTAACATATGCTGACTTGAAGAAAGTGTTGAGGGAGCATTTCCAGCCGAAGTTGTCCGTCATTGCTTGGAGGCACACATTCGAGCAGAGAGACCAGAGGCCAGGTGAATCTGCTGCGGACTTTATTGCGGCCTTAAGGCAAGCAGCCAGACCGTGTGAGTTCAAGGATCTGGAAGAGAGGCTGCGAGATAGATTTGTCTGTGGCTTAAGGAGCAGAGACTTACAGCAAAATATTTTTGCAAGAGAAGATGTCTCCTTCCAAGATGCGTTGCGAGAGGTAGCAGCTGAGGAAGCAGCAGGCGGGGCTGTGAAGGCCTTGCGCCTCGCCAAGAATCCTCCTGACACAGCTACCGTCCATCAAGAGGACGCTTGAGAAGGATCAGAGGAGGATCCTGATGAGGAGGTCGACAGACTCCATCAGCCAGCGGAGAGAAGGCAGAAGGGACGTCCGGTCAAGGCCCCAGCATCGCTTCAATGCTTCGGGTGCGGAGGACGCCACAAGCGAGCTGACTGCAGGTTTTGCTCCACCATTTGCAGGGCGTGTGGCAGGCAAGGCCACATTGCATCCATCTGTTTGGGTCGCCAGAAGGTTCAACCTCGGGAAGAATTGCTTCAGAAAGGTACCAGGGTCCCCAGACAAAACAGGGTGGGTTTCTGTGCATTGCGCAGGAGTATTTTAAGAACAGGGGCACACAAGCCCCTTAAGAAGAAACTTTCCATTAACATAAGTTTGCAAGGGGTTCCCTTACGGATGGAGTTGGACACAGGGTCCGCTCTTTCCATTATTTCAATTACTACTTTAAAAAAGATTTGTAGCTGTAGTGGCCTTCGAGTTAAACTCAGGCCATCAAATATAATACTCACTGATTTTCAAAATTCTATGGTGTGTGTTAAGGGGGAGGCCACCCTTAAGGTACAGTATAAGGATTTTGAAGGGTCCCTAGATGTGGTGGTTGTTGGGGGTGAACGTACGAGTCTTATTGGACTCGATTGGTTCGAGGCTCTGGGAATCCAGGTAACTGGGCTGCACAGCTTGCAAACGCTGGGCCTTGCAGAAGTCTGCAAGGAGTTTGCAGATGTGTTTAGTTCAGAGCTAGGATCCTACAAGGGGCCTCCCATTTCACTAAGGTTAGACCCAACCATCACACCCATCAGGGTTAAGCCAAGGAGGGTACCTTTTGCCCTCAAAGGTAAGATTGATGCTGAGCTGGACAAATTGCTCCAGCAGGGCATTCTAGAACCTGTGGATTCTAGTCCATGGGAAACCCCCATAGTCACGCCTCTAAAGGCTAATGGGGAAATACGTATTTGTGCAGACTATAAGTGCACACTGAATAAGGCACTGCAACAGCACGCTTATCCAGTGCCTGTGGTAAGTCACATCCTGGCCTCCCTCAAGGGGGGGGGCGCATTTTTGCAAAGCTTGACCTGGCACAGGCCTATCAACAGCTACCTGTTGATGAGGCAGCTGCAGAGGCCCAGACTATTGTAACTCACAGGGGGGCATTCAAGGTCAAGAGACTTCAATTTGGGGTAAATGTAGCCCCTGGCATATTCCAAAGTGTCATGGAGAGCACACTTTGAGGTATTCCTGGGGTCTGTCCCTACTTTGATGACGTCCTCATTGCTGGGGAGTCATCTCAAAATTTAGCAGAAAGGTTAAGAGCTGTCTTGCTTCGTTTTCGAAAAGCAGGCCTTAAGCTAAAGCAGGATAAATGCAAGATAGGAGTCACTTCCACTGACTTCTTAGGTTTCAGGATTGATGCCCAAGGCATTCACCCTGCTGAAGCTAAACTACAAGCTATTCAACAGGCCCCAAGCCCCAAGTCCAAGAGTGAGCTGCAAGCCTTCTTGGGACTATTAAATTTTTATCATGCATTTCTCCCACATAAAGCTGCAGTGGCAGAGCCGTTACACAGGCTCTTAGACAAGCAGGCTCCGTGGCAGTGGACTAAAGTCCATGAAAAGAGTTTCAATGAGGTTAAGGCCTTGCTCACTTCTAATGCTGTGTTAGCGCATTTCAATGAGCAACTGCCTGTGTGCATCGCATGTGATGCATCTCCTTATGGGGTGGGGGCTGTACTTAGCCATCTGAAGGCTGATGGGACACAGGTCCCTGTAGCCCAGTGGTTCTCAACCTGTGGGTCGGGACCCCATTTGGGGTCGATCGACCATTTCACGGGGGTCGCCAAGCAAGGCTGTCCGCCATTTTTTTTGTTCGCCATTTTTTCCCCTTTTCCGGCGGGTGCCTTACCTCCCTTGGGCTGGGCCAGCTGGTGGTCGGCCTGCTCTGTCTCTGCCGCTTGCCAGCTACGCCTCAACCAGCGCAGGGAGCGGAACCACGCATGCGCGGCGCTCCCGGGCAGGGAAAGTCCTCGACTTATGACCGGTTGGGTAGTCCTCGACTTACGACCGGTTTAGTCCTCGACTTACAACCGGTTTAGTCCTCGACTTACGACCGGTTGGGGTCACGGCATTAAAAAGGTTGAGAACCACTGCTGTAGCCTATTACTCAAGCACTCTTTCTTCTGCAGAGCGAAATTACACTCAAATTGACAGGGAAGCCTTGGCCATAGTGGCTGGCATAAAGAAATGTCATGATTTCTTATATGGCCGCCATTTCACGGTCTATACCAGTGGTAGTCAACCTGGTCCCTACCGCCCACTAGTGGGAGTTCCAGCTTTCATGGTGGGCGGTAGGGGATTTGTCCAATATTGAAGCACTTTCCTTTTTTTTAATTTAATTGACTTTTTTAAAAAATTTCATAGCATTATTTAAAAACATTTTCATTAGGTTTTCATAAAATTCCCCGTGACAATTTAAATTTCTGAAAATATACTATTTGTATCGCCCGCACATAAGTTTAGTTCACGTTACATAAGTGAAACTAAATGGCGCTATAGTGTGACCACAAACAAAAGAGCCTCGTCTCAGAATAGCTCGCGCATCTCCCTCCACACCACCCAGCTGTAACAGACAAGCAGCTCCCCGCAAACCCAATCCACGATGCGCGAGAGGCATGCGCAGACGACAATACACGGCGCAGGCTCTTTTGTTTGCGGTCGCACTGGTCAGTACGCAGTTAGATTTGTGAGAGTGAGCACGTGCCTACAGCTTCAAACAAAATATTGTGAGTCTATGTCTCAAAAAAAGAAATACGCTCGTGGCTATTTGCCAGAGTATCTGAAGATGGGTTTCATAGAATCTGTTGTAAATAAACAACATCCAATGTGTTTATTGTGTCATAAAACATTATCCAATGAGGCAATGAAGCCAAGTCGATTGCGAGAACATCTTTCTACAAAGCATCCAAATATTCAAGCCTATTGAATATTTTCAGAAAATATATAAAAAATTTCAAAATTGTTAACAATCGTTGCATCATTTAAGAAACAACATGCAGTGAATGAAGATGGATTAATTGCCGCTTATCGCATTTCACAATTAATTGCAAAAAGTGGTAAAAGCTATAATATTGGAGAAACTGTAATAATACCCTCTATAAAAGAATTTATCTCAACAGTAATGCATCAGGATATACCTGAAATTTTAAAAACGTTGCCCCTAAGCGATAGCACAGTAAAGCGACAAATTGAAGAAATGGCAGTTAATGTTGAAAAAAAATGTATAAGTATTCTCCAAAACTTCATTTTCCATGCAATTGGATGAGTCTACCATTGCAGATAATAATGCTTTATTGATGGCATATGTACGTTATTTTGATGAAAACAATACATTACGAGAAGAAATGCTATTCGCAATAAATCTCATTACAGATACAAGAGGATTATCTATATTTAATACTGTGAAATCATACTTTACAAAAAATAATATTCCTTTGAA
>NW_015396295.1:0-2343 GCF_001527695.2 Protobothrops mucrosquamatus
AATAATAATAAAGTTGGAAGGGACCTTGGAGGTCATCTAGTCCAACCCCCTGCTCAGGCAGGAAACCCTATACCATTTCAGACAAATGGCTGTCCAGTCTCTTCTTAAAAACTTCCAGTGTTGGAGCATTCACCGCTTCTGGAGGCAGGTTGTTCCACTGGTTAATTGTTCTAACTGTCAGGAAGTTTCTCCTCAGTTCTAGGTTGCTTCTCTCCTTGATTAGTTTCCATCCATGGCTTTTTGTCCTGCCTTCAGGCGCCTTGGAGAATAGCTTGACTCCCTCTTCTTTGTGGCAGCCCCTGAGATATTGGAACATTGCTATCATGTCCCCCCTCGTCCTTCTCTTCATTAAACTAGACATACCCAATTCCAGCAGCCGTTCCTTATATGTTTTAGCCTCCAGTCCCCTAATCATCTTTGTTGCTCTTCTCTGTACTCTTTCCAGAGTCTCAGCATCTTTTTTACATCATGGTGACCAAAACTGGATGCAGTATTCCAAGTGTGGCCTTACCAAGGCATTGTAAAGTGGTATTAATACTTCACATGATCTTGATTCTCTCCCTCTGTTAATGCAGTCCAGTACTGTGTTGGCCTTTTTGGTAGCTGCAGCACACGGCTGGCTCATATTTAAGTGATTGTCCACTAGGACTCCGAGGTCCCTCTCACAGTTACTACTATTGAGCAAGGTACCCCCTATACTATACCTGTGCATTTGGTTTTTCTTGCCTAAATGTAGAACCTTACTTTGTTGTTGAAGGCTTCTGGGTCATCTTGTCTTTTAATATCTAAAGGAGTTTTTGATATTGCAGGCTCCCATTCCTGTTATTTCTAGCTGGGCTGGCTAGATTTATTAGCTTAATTATACAGGTAGTCCTTGACTTACGGCCACAATTGAGCCCAAGTCGAATTTTGCCCCATTTTATGACCGTTCTTGCCACAGTGGTTAAGCGGATCACTGCAGTTGTTAAGCTAGTGACCCCCGTTGTTAAGCGAAGCTGGCTTTCCCATTGACTTTGCTTGTCAGAAGGTCACAAAATGGGATCAGACGAGCCTGGGACACCACAACCGTCATAAATACAGACTGGTTGCCATGTGCTTGAATTTCGATCACGTGACCCGGGGGACGCTGCAACGGTTGTCAGTGTGAAAAATGGTCCTAAGTCACTTTTGTCAGTGTCGTAGTAACTGCAAACGGTCACTAAATGAACTGTTGCAAGTCGAGGATTACCTGTATTTTAAAGCCATTCAATACATGCAGCTGTCTGGGTGGGATACACACAATTAAAAACAGGCCAAACTGAACAAGATAAAAACCCACCTACAAACCACACACTAATTAAGGGGGGGGGGAGAATCACCCAAAGCAATAAAGATAAATACATTTAGGTGGGGGGAAAAAAATCACAATAATAAAACAAGACAACCTGCCCCCAGAAGCGGTGAATGCTCCAACACTGGAAGTTTTTAAGAAGAGACTGGACAGCCATTTGTCCGAAATGGTATAGGGTTTCCTGCCTGAGCAGGGGGTTGGACTAGATGACCTCCAAGGTCCCTTCCAACTTTACTATTATTATTATTATTAAATTATTTATTATTAAATTATTAATTATTATTATTAAAAGCCTTATTTTTTAAAAACTAATAGAGGAAAAAGACACGTCTCAGCTAGGCAGTGAATCGCTGCAGAGGTACCCCGAAAGGTAAGCTCCAGCCTCCGGGAGGAGCTCAGATGGCTTTTCTTTTGTAGCTTTCTAATTTTTATTTATTTATTTTAATTTTGGCCATCCGTCCAATTTATTATTCATCCAGCCCAGCTAAAGGAAACCTCCATAGCCAGAGGCAGTCTATCTTCTCTCTCTCCTAAACCTTTCAAAAGGAAGCGAGGGACCAGAGGCGAAGTAGGAATGAATAAGGCAAACACCCCCCCCCCCCAAAATGCAAAGCCTTCCAGGGGCGATGGACTACAGTGCCCATAATCCCCGGCCAAGAAAAAAAACACACCTGGGGCTACTAGTGTGTGTGGGGGGGAGATTACGGTCCGGCGACATCCAACTGCACCCCCCCCTTTTCCCCATCCCCGTTCACCTGATAACTCCGGGCGTGGAGACCCCCAACTTGGCCGCCCAGCGCCGCAGACCTTCCCGCTCCATCCTTGCCCCGCCGCTTCTTTCCCGCGCTCGCGCGGGGAAGCCCATTCATAGACCTTCCCTTGGCCACGCCCCCTTCGAACGCCCGCGCCTTTCCCCGAGACGTTCTCCGCCCCGCCCAAGCGGCGCCTCCTCCTTTTTCTATGACGCGAAAAAAAAAAAAAGGAAAGGAAAGGGCGGGGAAGGGGGCGGGGAC
>NW_015396295.1:4959-8455 GCF_001527695.2 Protobothrops mucrosquamatus
GACTTGAAATCTTTTTTTCTTTCACCTCGCAATAATTAACAGCAACCTGTTCATAGTTTTATAGTCTTGTGTGTATTTTTCTGAGCATAAGCTGCATTGAATGAAGAAGTGTTTTTCTTCTCAGCAAACAAACATTTAGCTGCCCCGTATAATTCATAAATATGCCAATTGTACAATTATTACTTCCAAAACTTTTAAAATGTAAAATGTTCAATAATGCTTAATGCTTATGTTTAAGTAAAAAAAAATTGGCTACAGCAAGAATCCAAACTATCCCTCCAAATTTGGGATAGACATTTTTATAAATTCACAAAATAAAAGCATTTCCAGCATTGTTTTAATGACTTGAATATTTCTAGAGGTTTGCAGCTTTAGTAGCAATGATAATCCAGAATATCTTTTTCAGTTGCTCCTTAAAGGACTATAATCCTGATCTCAGTGATTTGTTTGGAAAATATATTGCTAATTGATAAAGAGAATATGCATATTGCATGACAGAAAATTACATATTGTTTTTATTGTTTTGCTAGGACAAAAACAAGCTAATGGATGCCCTGAAACACGCCTCGAACATGCTCGGTGAGCTGAGGACTTCAATGTTGTCTCCAAAGAGTTATTATGAATTGTGTATCCTCTTGAAGTGGGCTGGCTATCTGGAGCTGGTTTAGCTGATAAATGATGCTTGTTAATGTCTGTTGATATCACCCTAGTTGTGGGAAAGATGTGATGGGAGCTTCGTGCATATGTGAAGACCAGCGACTTCTTTTGATCTGTGACTTGCTCATGTTTCTCCATTTGCAGCTTCTGTTTCTGATCCACAATCCAGTTTTGTCCAACCTGATTCTCGTGTTCTCCTATTAGGCTGGATGTTAGCTCCATTGTTTCCTTTGCGTCTCGTTTAGTTTCTAAGCGATTGGTTTCTCCTTGGGTATTGAATGAAAATGATCAAGGCTGTGTTGCATTAGTCTGTACTCCTTAACTGGAAGGAAAAGATATGGCGATCTCTGATGAGCTCCACTATCTGGAGGTTTACTTGACAGATGAGTTTGCTAAGGGGAGGAAGGTAGCTGATCTCTATGAACTGGTTCAGTATGCTGGAAACATCATCCCACGGCTGTAAGTCATTTAAGAGGTGGTCTTCTGGTCAGTTATTCAATTCTGGCACTTTGGGTTTTTTTGTGCTTTAGTAAATTGAACAAAATGCTTACAAACGTGTGTTCCTGTCCACTTCTTAACCCATTAACCCAACAAGATAACCCAACCCATTAACCCAACAAGATAACCCAACATTAGCCGGTTGCTTAATAACTGTACAAAGTTATGTTGCGCCTCTCCAGGAATACTTACAACCCAGTTCCAAAGTTAGGATTCCCCCATCCCCTTCAACTTTAGGGCCATTTTGCAGTGTCCCACAACTACTTGATTATGTTTCATGGTGGTTTTGCAAAACTGGCTGATTGATTTGCTTGATAACCTCCACAAAAAAGGTTGTAAAATTGGGTTGGTCGCGTAGGTGACCCATTTTACAACTTTCACAACTTTTGACTGTGATGAGCAGACTCTAGTACAGCCTTAAGTCAAGGGCTCCCTGCATAGTACCTTGTAATCCTTGAATAAAAGAGAAGATAATATTGAAATCATCAATCAGTCTTTCAGTCTAAAAGACTACATTAAGCTGGGGTTTTGCTGTAACACATCAGCCCTCTTTATATCAATGATTAAAGTAGGAATGAAATATATTAGAAAAAATGTGAGAAAATAATTGTATATTTATTAATATATTTAATAATACACATGTGCCGCCTTCTGTGCAGATTCTAGATGGCTAATGCTTCATAAAGGGAAAATTGGAAGCAGGGGAGTGGAATGAGCCAGCGTTGTGAAATGGCCTCCGTTTGTAGATGAGATTGGCCTCCATTTTACAAATTTTTCAAAAACGTCTAAAATCTGAGCTATTTTGTGAAGCTTTTCCTTGATTTGATATTGCCATATTTTTTTATTTTCTGCTTTTATGATATTCTTGTTTTCCTTAATGTTGCACAATAGTTTTTAAATTCAGGACTGTTGGGTTTTTAGATTGCCTTGTCTATATTTTAACCGTATTGTTTATGTAAACTGCCAAGAGCCTCCTTTGACTTGTGGTGAGATGGCAATACTATTAATAAAGTAAATAAGCAAATAAGAAAACTCTTAATCGAATGGAGTGTTGGAATGGAAATTAGCCGCCTGCTTTTACGCTAGCCTAATTGTGGGAAGCGAGTCTCGTAATACTGTCTCCCTTCTGTCTCAGCTATTTACTAATAACTGTTGGGGTGGTCTACGTGAAGTCTTTCCCTCAATCTCGGAAGGACATCTTAAAAGACTTGGTGGAAATGTGTCGTGGGGTCCAGCATCCTTTAAGAGGCCTGTTCCTCCGCAACTATCTTCTCCAGTGCACCCGGAACATTTTGCCTGATGATGGAGAGCAGACAGAGTAAGAACTTTGAAAGATTGAATGTGTTAATCTTTTCATCTGTGAGAAGCACGTCTGTATTGGGTGATGGGTGGATAGGGCAAACTAGAGGCCCAGTTTGAAGGCATGGGACAAAGTCACCTGAAGAGATAGGGATGTCTGCAAGAGAGATGGCTTTGGAATTGGAGCATTACAGGATATTTCAAATACAAACCATCTTTTAACTTGAAACATCCTGTTTTGAATTTGAAACGGCCGTCTGGAAATCTGTTGAGCTTGAAACAAGGTGTTTTGAAAACATGAAACCAATTGCAAGAAAACAATAGTTCTAAGAACCAAAATGGCTGGACTTACGAGTATATCGTAAATGTCTGAGTTGTGAGTAGGATTAATATGAGCATTAAAATAAAAAAACAAGCGAACCAGGTGGCCAATGCTTTGCAGAAGTGAAGTAACGTGAAGAGACAATGGGAAACTATATAACTTTCATAACTGATTGAGATGCAGCTAATTGTAGCTTCGCAGTTGTGAAAATGTTTTGGTGGCTCAGCTCAGGTTGCAGTTTTGCTTCCATGGAAAGGATAAAGAGCTCTTCAGCCTGAAAAAATATATTACATAGTTTTCTTCCTAATGCAGAATTGATGTCTGACTAGATTAATTCCAAGACGATATTAAATCTGAGGTTCAAATCCTACCCCAAAGAGTTATTTTCATGATCCTTTTAGGTCAGATAACCTTTATTGTCATCTTTTACTATGGGCACATTGGCACACATTAAAAATGAAATTTTTGTTGCTTGCTCTCAAAAGTGTACACATACATATCTCTCTGTGGTTGAAAATGCGTGCTGTCCGTTGGTTCAAAGACATCCAATCTACATCCTTGAAATCCATATTGACATGACTCCCTTTGTTGGCCCACAGTGAAGAAATCACTGGAGACATCAGTGACTCCATGGACTTTGTGCTGTTGAACTTTGCTGAGATGAATAAGCTCTGGGTGCGAATGCAGCATCAAGGGCACAGTCGAGATCGGGAGAAGAGG
>NW_015396296.1:0-3725 GCF_001527695.2 Protobothrops mucrosquamatus
AAGTAAGTTGTGGGTGCTCCATGACTGGAGGTTTTCAAGAAAAGATTGGACAACCATTTGTCAGGGGATTGGACTAGAAGACCTCCAAGGTCCCTTCCAGCTCTATACTAAATTGAACTGAAAAACTACAGCATTAGAGAAAGCCTATGACAGGGAGTCTTGGAAATCCAAAGGGTTAACCCAGGAGTAGGCAACCTTGTCTCTTTTATGACTCGTGGACTTCAACTCCCTGAATTCCTGAACCAGCCATGCTGAGGGGAAAGGGAGAGGTTTCCAAGCTGAGCCACGCTGGCTCAGGAATTCTGGGAGTTGAAGTCCACGAGTCATAAAAGAGCCAAGGTTGCCTACCCCTGGCCTACACTAATAATAAGCCCTAGCTTGATTTTTTGGGGGTGGGCCTAATATAAGCCCTACCTCAAAAATAAGCTCTAGTTTTGGGGTGAGGCACATATCTAAAACTCAAGCTAGGGTAGGGTGGGGGGTGGAGCTGCCTCACCCGCCCTGCACCCTCTTCCCTTGAAGCCAGGCCTCTCCTCCCCGGCCCACTTCTTTTTCTGAGGCCTCTTCTGCAGCCAGGCCTGCATTTCTCAGTCACGGGGCTTTCCGGAAGGCCTTTGCAGCGATAAACCGAGCTATGGACTCAATCCGTAGCTCGATTCTGCAAGATCTCCGCAGCCGAGCACCAAGCTATGGATTGAATCCATAGCTCGGTACTTGGCTGCTTAGGCCTTCTGGAAAGGCCTGACTGCAAAATGCAGGCCCGAATACAGCTGCAGAACTTCGGCCCCAGAAGAAGTGGACCAGCTGGGTGGGGCTGTCGGTGCTGGAGGTGAGGTAAGGCCTACCCCGAAAATAAGACTTGGTGCCTCTTTTGGAGGCAAAAAATAAATAAAATAAAAAAGACCCGGTCTTATTTTTCGGGAAACACAGTAGTAATTCTTAGGTGTTCGAGTAGGCACATATACTCCTCAAATTATAACGCTTTATTTAGTGACCGTTTCCATGTTACAACAGCACAGGAAAAAGTGACTTATGACCCTCTTTCACACTTATGACCGTTGCAGCCTCCCCGTGGTCATGTGATCAGAATTCGGACGCTTGGCAACTGGTTCATATTTATGACGGTCGCAGCGGCACGGGATCCCCTTTTTGCGACCTTTTGACAAGCAAAGTCAATGGGGAAGCCAGATTCACTTAACAACCGAGTTACTGACTTAACAACTGCAGTGACTGACTTAGCAACCGCGGCAAAATGGGGACACAAGTCCCTTGACAAATGTCTCACTTAGCAACGGACAATTGAGGCTCAATTGTGGTCTTAAGTTGAGAAAGAAAATGTGTATTTAGTGGTACATGTATTAACAGCAGCAAGCATTGTTTTTGCGCAGCATTGGAAAAATGAAGAAACGCCACCTGAAAATGACACAATTAAGGAAATACTGGAATGTGCAGAAATGGATAGAGTCACATTGCAGATTAAAGAAAAAGAAGATACAGAATATTTTCAAAGAGGGGATGTATTTTACCAAGGGCTGGATAAACGGGGTAGAGATTAGGATTTTAATGTATGTTATTAAGCTAAGACCCAGACAACACGCTGTTTATTAAGCACTTATGAACTGTAAACATTAAAAAAAACTAATAAAAGTATAAATTAAAAAAAAAGTTGAGGACTGCCTTTACGGGGGGAAAAAAATTCGTAGGAAACTTGACAGAAAAAAAGGGTTGAAAAAAAATTGCCCAGTAATCCCCATTAAGAAAACGATAGTTTTCACACAAAGCCTTCAACCAGACTATTTAACAATCTAATCGCTTTATTAGCCTGGTACATTAAGCTCAGACAACTTTTAATCTTGATTCTCTCTCTTTTTTAAAAAAAAAATTGGCCTTACCACTTGCCTGAACCTGACTCACTTTGTTAATTTATCACGGAGCATATTGTACAAGTCCAAGGTTAATTTACCCACTCAAGGTTAAACATCTTGAATGTTGCAGCCAGTGAGGAGTGGAGGAATTTGAGGCCGTTAACAGATTATAAAATCAGAATCTGCAGGGTGAAAATTAGCTTGTTTTTGCCCATTGTAAGAGAAACAGTTTGAGCTTTGGAAAGGAATCTGGATAGGTAGTCCTCGACTTATGATCACAATTGGGACCGGAAGGTCTGTTGTTAAGTGAGGTAGTCTTTAAGTGAGTCACATCCAATTTTATGACCTTCCTTGCTGCAATTGTTAATTCAATCCCCATGGTTGTTAAGTAAATTACAAGGTTGTTAAGTGGATCTGGCTCAAGCTTTTGCACACCTCTTTCTTTTCCTTTGATGAACTGATTCTTAAAAATCAAATAAAAATAAAGAATAGAATAGAATAGAATAGAATAGAATAGAATAGAATAGAATAGAATAGAATAGAAAAGAATAGAATTGGAAGGGACCTTGGAAGTCTTCTAGTCCAGCCCCCTGCTCAAGCAATGCCATCTCAGTCTGTTCTTAAAAACCTCCAGTGATGGAGCGCCCACGATTTCTGGAGGCAAGCTGTTCCACTGGTTAATTGTCCTCACTGTCAGGAAGTTTCACCTTAATTCCAGGTTGCTTCTCTCTTTGTTGAGTTTCCAACCATTGTTTCTCATCCTTCCCTCTGGTGCTTTGGAGAATTATGTGACCCCCTCTTCTTTGTGGCAGCCCCTCAAATACTGGAATACTGTTCTCTTCTACAATCTGCTATTTCTATTCTATTCTATTCTATTCTGTTCTATTCTATTCCATATTTTCTATTCTATTCCATATTTTCTATTCTATTCGGTTCTGTTCTATTCTATTCTATTCTATTCTACAATCTGCTATTTCTATTCTATTATATTCTATTCTATTCCATAGTTTCTATTCTATTCCATATTTTCTCTTCTCTTCTCTTCTGTTCTATTCTATTCTATTCTACAATCTGCTATTTCTATTCTATTCTATTCTATTTTATTCCATATTTTCTATTCTATTCCATATTTTCTATTCTATTCTATTCTACAATCTGTTATTTCTATTCTATTCTATTCTATTCTATTCCATTCTATTCTATACCTGAGAAAAACCCAGCCTATGTTTAGTCAATTCACCAAAGCAAGAAAAAGTTTTATATCTGGAGAAGAACTAGATCTAGTAGACCACTACAGATCCCTCAGCCAATGGATCTCAATGGAAGGTGATACAATATAGAAATTGAACGCTGTGTTAAATGTGGTTGGCAGACATTCGGCAAGCTAAGCATAATCTTCAAGAACAGCCTCCCCCTGGGCCTGGAGAGAAAGATTTTCTATTAGGTTGTGTGCTACCTGCTCTAACATATGCTGATGAGACATGGACCCTAACCTCACAATCGATACAAAAGCTACAAGTGACGCAAAGAGCCAGGGGCAGATACACGCTAGGCATCACAAGACAAGATAGAAAGACCTCCCACACAGATTAGAGAACGAACGAAAGTATCCAACATCATCAAGAGGGTAAAAGAATTGAAAGGGAAATGGGCTGGTCCCATAGCATGAAGGACTGATGGCCAGTGGACCAAGGCAGTCATAGAATGGATCCCGCTTGGAAAGAAAGAAAGAAAGAAAGAAAGAAAGAAAGAAAGAAAGAAAGAAAGAAAGAAAGAAAGAAAGAAAGAAAGAAAGAAAGAAGAAAGAAAGAAAGAAAGAAAGAAAGAAAGAAAGAAAGAAAGAAAGAAAGAGGAAGAGGA
>NW_015396296.1:4510-10097 GCF_001527695.2 Protobothrops mucrosquamatus
TATATATATAAAAGCATACATACATACATAAATATATATATATATATTTCTGCCCACCTGTCCTTGTTACTTTTAATGTTGAGAAAAAAGGAAGGAAGGAAAGAAAGAAGAAAGAAAGAAAGAAAAGAAAGAAAGAAAGAAAGAAAGAAAGAAAGAAAGAAAGAAAGAAAGAAAGAAAGAAAGAGAAAGAAAGAAAATGTGTATTTATTTCATCAGAACTCCGGGAAAACTGATGCTTCACCCAAAACACCGATGGAAACCATTTAGAAATGGATCGTGATGGGGGTGCTACGAATTCCCTCCCCACTCCCCCCCCCCAGAGTGGGTTTCTACAAAGAGGCAAAAATCGCTAAGGTTCAAGTCCTTATGATTCACAAACCAAGGAATAGCATGGCCTTTATTCCTTGCTTTTCAGATTTCCTCAGCTGGGAACTGGCAAACTGGCAAAACGTGAATATCGCTTTCGGGGGTGTGTGTTTCGCTCTGTTCTACGCCTCAAAGGTTAGACGCGTTAAACTTCCACACCGCAATTAATCATGCGGGGTTTTAATCACCTAATCGCTGCACATGGAATAGTCTGTTCTGTTGGATGCAAAAAAAAGAAAAGAAAATTGAGATTTCTGCATTGTGGAATAAAAGCTGGAAGCAGCAGGGGGAGCCAGCTCGCCGGCGGGAATTCTACAGCTTGTGAAAAAAAGGGAATTTTTACAAAACGGCGGGTAACCAAACCGATATAGAAGCTGGGGCCCTGAAGAGCGATCTGCACAACTGGCGTGGGAATTGCAGACTCCGGTGCGATGCCCATGAAAAAAGTTGGCCATTGTTTGCTAAACTGCATCCGCAAGGACCTTAATCTCTGGGTACAAAAGAAACTTTGGAGGTGCCAATTTTCCCCCTGAAATTGACTAATCCAATAATTGCAGACGGGCTTGCAAACAGGTTAATAGCAGGTGCTGAGAAATCCTTACACAGGACCACCAACCCTTTGGGGAGTTAACTGAATGAGGGGTTTTGTTCTGCAGCCGGCATGGGCACGTGTTGTTTTCCTGCTTTCCTTTTAGGACTTTTCAGAGGGCCTCTGTAGAAGCGTGTGGATTGATAAAAATGAAAAGAAAGAAAGAAAGAAAGAAAGAAAGAAAGAAAGAAAGAAAGAAAGAAAGAAAGAAAGAAAGAAAGAAAGAAAGAAAGAAAGAAAGAAAGAAAGAGGAAGGAAGGAAGGAAGGAAGGAAGGAAGGAACAAAAGAAGAAAAGAAAGGAAGGAAGGAAGAAGAAAAGAAAGAAAGAAAGAAGGAAAGAAAAAGAAAGAAAGAAGGAAGGAAGGAAAGAAGGAAAGAAAAAGAAATAAAGAAAGAAAGAAAGAAAGGAGGAGGAGGAAGAGGATAAAGAGAAGGAAGGAAAGAACAAAGGAAAGAATGGGAGAAGGTGGAAGAGGATAAAGAGAAGGAAGGAAGGAGGGAGGGAAGGAAGGAAGGAAAGTAAGTAATAGAGAGAGAAAAGAAAGAAAGAAAGAAAAGAAGAAGAAAAAAGAGAAGGAAGGAAAGAAGGAAGGAAAGAGAAAGAAAAAAGGAAGAAAAAAAGAAAGAAAGAAAGAAAGAAAGGAAGGAAGGAACAAAAGAAGAAAAGAAAGGAAGGAAGAAGAAAAAAAAGAAAGAAAGAAGGAAGGAAGGAAAGAAGGAAAGGAAGGAAGGAAGGAAGGAGGGGGAGGAAGGAAGGAAAGAATGCAGAGGAGGAAGGGAGGAAGGAGGGAGAGGAAGGAAGAAAAAAGAGAAGGAAGGAAGGAAGGAAGAATGCTGATGTGGGATATTTATCAGCTGACGGATTTGTGGCAATTCTAGGTAGTCCTCGATTTACGACCACAATTGAGCCCATTATTTCTGTTGCTAAGTTGTGGTCGTAAACCGAGACTGCTTGTAAGAAGCAACGGAGCCCAACATTTCTGTGGTTAAGCGAGACGGTTGTTGAATGAGTTTTGCCCCCTTTTACGACCTTTCTCGCCCCACCTGGGAAGGGAATCAATCCCTGCAGTTGTTAAGTTAGTCACACTTCAATTGTCAGATGGTCACAAAAGGGGGATCACCTGACCCCCAGGGCTGCTGCAATGGTCATAAATACGAGTCAGTTGCCAGGCACTCGAATTTTGATCACGTGACCCTAAGGGGGATGCGGCAACGGTCATAAGTGCGAAAAATGATTATCAGTCACTTTTTTTCAGTGCCGTTGTAACTTCGGTCACTAAATGAATTGTCGTAAGTCGAGGACCATCTTAGAATGCAACTCTATTCTAAGTTGCAACAGGAAAGTAAAGACTGAAGGCAGGACGAGAAGCAACGGATGGAAACTAATCAAGGAGAGAAGCAACCTAGAACTAAGGAGAAACTTCCTGACAGTGAGAACAATTAACCAGTGGAACAACCTGCCTCCAGAAGCGGTGAATGCCCCAACCCTGGAAGTTTTTAAGAAGAGACTGGACAGCCGTTTGTCCGAAATGGTATAGGGTTTCCCGCCTGACCAGGGGGGTTGGACTAGATGACCTCCAAGGTCCCTTCTTATTCTGTTCTGTTCTCCAAAGCACCAGAAGGCAGGACAAGAAGCAACGGGTGGAAACTAACCAAGGAGAGAAGCAACCTGGAACTAAGGAGAAACTTCCTGACAGTGAGAACAATTAACCAGTGGAACTACCTGCCTCCAGAAGGGGTGAATGCTCCAACGCTGGAAGTTTTTAAGAAGAGATTGGACAGCCATTTGTCCAAAATGGTATAGGGTTTCCTGCCTGAGCAGGGGGTTGGATTTGATGACCTCAAAGTTCCCTTCCACGATAACTCTGGTTAATATGAATCCTAGTTAGATGAATTTCGGCTTAGTGCGCAGGGCAAACAACCTGAGTTAGTCTCTGGTTCAACCTGCTGTGCAAAACTGATTTAATAACCAGCTTAAGGGCTTTGTCTAAAGGCAGCCACCGTGTGTTATTTTGCTTAGAAAAAGCTACATGAATCATAAAAAGAGAGTCCCTGGCCCTCATTTTTTTAAGGAAACACACATCCTGATATCCATCTTTTCAAACCAATTATTCGGCCTTGTTAAATAAGATGTCCAGCAGACTTCAAATATAATCTTCGGACAAATCAGTTTTAATCTTCAACCCACCGAAAGCAATTTAACTTTTAAGACCTGTGACCGCTGTAGTTTTATTGTCAGGTGCTTCAGTTCTTTTAAGCCTTTTAAGCCGTAAATGTCTTTAATGGCCATCTGAATTTTGGATAAAGCGGTTGGGTGATTTAAAATCCTGCGGGCTTGTGTTGTGACGATATTTATTATATATAATCATTCTTGTTCTTCTGCTCATTTGTTTGCTTATAGCCTCTTGGTTCTGCTTACTCGGTAGGGAAAGAATTATATTCGATCAAGTTCTATACCCTACGGTGAGTTTTATTAATCTCAGCTTGCTGACAATATCTGGGAACACTTTCTATCGAGGGGAACGGAAACGCTTTGTCAATTTCATAACACAGGAAAAAAACAAAACACCCATCCTGGTTAGGGTCACACAACATCTTTAACCAAGTCACGGAAAGACCAAACAGCTCCATTTGCACGCTGGGGTAATCTTGGTTAGCATTAACCTAGTTAATGTGCACGTGCTCCTTAATGGACTGAGCAACCCAAGTTATCGGTTGGTTGAAATTCCATACTGTGTGTGGTGTGAATACGTTACTGACTTAACAACTGCAGTGACTGACTTAGCAACCGGGGCAAAATGGGGACACAAGTCCCTTGACAAATGTCTCACTTAGCAACGGACAATTGAGGCTCAATTGTGGTCTTAAGTTGAGAAAGAAAATGTGTATTTAATTGTACAGGCAGGACAAGAAGCAACGGATGGAAACTAATCAAGGAGAGAAGCAACCTGGAAATCAGGAGAAACTTCCTGACAGTGAGAACAATTAANCCGAGTCCCCCCCAACACCGCCCGCGCGGCCGCATTTTGGACCAGCTGGAGCCTCCGGGTGCTCCTCAAGGGGAGCCCCATGTAGAGAGCATTACAGTAGTCCAGGCGGGAGGTGACAAGTGCGTGAGTGACCGTGCGTAGGGCGTCCCGGTCCAGAAAAGGCCGCAACTGGTGAATCAGGCGTACCTGATAAAACGCCTGAATAGAATAGAATAGAATAGAATAGAATAGAATAGGAATGGAACAAAACGGAACGGAATAGAATATGGAATGGGGAATAGAATGGAATAGAATAGAATAGAATAGAATAGAATAGAATAGAATAGAAGCAGAGCGGGAAGGGACCTTGGAGGCCTTCTAGTCCAGCCCCCCGCCCAAGCAGGAGAAAACATTGTTTCTTGTCCTGCCCTCTGGTGCTTTGGAGAATAATTTGACCCCCTCTTCTTTGTGGCAGCCCCTCAAATACTGGAATAATGATTATAGTGACTCACTTTAGGATTGCAAATGTACACCCATCAATCCTAAGAGGAACGTTCTGTTTTCATCAATATTAGCCTTTAAAATCCTGCGTCTCTGTACCGGAGACAAATTCCTTGTGTGTCTAATCACAGTTGCCAAATAAAGTATTTTAGCAATATATGTATTTGAATACAGGTTTTTTTTAAAGCTTTTTTACCTATCCCGCAAGCATGATAAAATGTCCTTTTATGCTGTTCACATTTCCCGTATATATACTTGAAGTGCTTTTTACTAGATAATTCTAGATAATTTCTCTGGTATCACGTACCAACGATACATCATTTTATTAAAAAATTGTCTTCGGTATCATAACACGTTTTCAGCTTCTGGATGGGCGAGGGAAAGGAAAATTGAAATGGTGAATCTTCCTGGCCTACCCAGATATATTTTACAGAGAGCTTCCTTTAAGTCTGAAAATACACCGACTTTGGCAGTTTAATTAACATAAATTCGGCATAGTAGAAGAAACCGTAAGATGCATCAAAGTTACACGAAGCTCTTGTCTCAAATCCTGCAGTGACATCTCAAAAAGAGGAAGGAAATGCAAGGAAATAAAGAGTAGATCACCTTACATCAAATTAATAATAATAAGCATATTTAAAAAAGCACTGTCTGGTGCAGCCAGAATAATTATAGCATTCTCTCCACTCCGATTCCCTTATGAATTTTCAAGTTTTTCTTTCAAGGGCAAAAGGCTGAGCTTTTTATGAATTCATACCGTACAGAAAAAAATATCTTACCAAAATAATAATAATAATAACCTAACCAGACATCCGCGGTCCAAATTTTCTTATCAATGGCGTCAAATGAAAACAGATTTGTTTCCGATAAAGCAACCGAGAAATCTCACATAGTAAAGTGAAAGAGATACTTGTTGAACATCTGAACCTCAAGAAGAGCAAATCAAAACAAGCATTCATAATTATTAGGTAAGAGTGATCTTCCCCCAAGTTGTTAAGTGAAATCTAAGATGGGTTGATTTTTCTGGACTTTTTGCAGTCGCTGGATCAGTTTCCAAAATAAATCGGCAGTGGGGTCCTTGGTGCTCTCTGAGCTGCGTTTTTTCTTGCAGACGTTTCATGACCCAGCTAGGTAACATTATCAGTGCTAGAAGGGAGTGGG
>NW_015396296.1:13544-15135 GCF_001527695.2 Protobothrops mucrosquamatus
TATATTGACCTACATAAACCGGTGAAATATATATATAATAAAAAACAAGAAAAAACAAATTAATTAAAAACCTAGATTATATTCCACCACTCTATGCTTCTTTTGAATATAAACAATCCAACTTCTCCATATCAATAAAAATTGTTCATTTGAATGATTTTTCAGGTAAGCTGAAATCTTTGCCATTTCAGCAAGATATCTTATCTTATCTTATCTTATCTTATCTTATCTTATCGTATCGTATCGTATCATCTTATCTTGTCTTGTCTTGTCTTATTATCTCATCTTATCTCATCTTTTATATGGTTTACAAAAATACTAAAGGTGTGAAATAGATAAATAAATGAAAAATAAAATAAAATAAAATAAAAAAACAATACAATACAATACAATAGGTCCAAGGACATGGTATTTCCTAGGGCAGGTACCCTTTGTAGCTTACCCCAAAAATGATTAACTAGAACAGTGAGGGCGAACCTTTTAGAGACCGAGTGCCCAAACTGCAACCCAAAACCCACTTATGCATCGTCGGGTGCTGGGTGGGTGTGGCCCATTGACTGGGTGTGGCTGTGGTGGTAACAGCAGACTGGATGGGACTAAAAAGTTAAATCAATCAATTCCAACTTTGCAAACTCTTTTTTTTTTCCCCGTGAGAAGTTGAAACTGATTGATTGAACCTTTTTTTTTTTTTTGCACACGGCGGCGGAGGCCTAAAGCGAAAAGGTTTTATAAAACCCAGCTGAAGGCCTAGGACTGGGGCGACGGCGCACGTGCCCACAGAGAGGGCTCTGAGTGCTGCCTCTGGCACCTGTGCCATAGGTTCGCCACCCCTAAGCTAGATGGTTACATCGGCATTATGCAATTACATATGTAATCATATTGTCAAAGTATATTCCCGTATATAGGTCTATCTAATTATATTGTCAAAATAGTTGGAAGCACCTGGACGACCTTGCCTGATCTTGAAAAATTAAGTAGGTTTTTTTTCTTTGTACTTTAACGGGAACTTTAAAAAAAAACAACCCGACTGATTCTATGTCATCAAGTTGCTTTCAACTCCTAGTTAAATAGGCCTCCTCCATTATGAGCCATCCCTAACCTGTTTTTTTCAGGATTCCAAGGGTGCCTTCGAGAGGCAGTTTTGTGTAGTGCAGACGTGTCAAACACAAGGCCCGGGGGCGGATCCGGCCCGCGAAGTGGTTTCATGTGGCCCACGAAGCCATCCTGGAAACAGTGAGGGAACGGCCCCCGCTGCTTTGGCCCTGTCCCAGCCGGCCGGGAGCCAATGTACAATTTTGTGGTGGCCATCTTGGCACTTGCCCCAGTGGACCATGCCTCGGCACTTGCCCTGGTCCCACCCCCTTCTGCCAGAGACCCTCAGATCTGTCCCAATCCTGCCCAGGCCCCCACAGGCACCCTTGACGCGAATGATGTAGAGCTGGCCACGCCCACCCAGTAGGCCACACCCATTCCATCTACGCCCACCCAGTAGGCTGCACCCACTCTGGCCACACCCACCCGCCCCCCCCCAAGGGCAGCCGCAATGCTGATGCGTCCCTCAGTGAAATTGAGTTTGACACCCCTGGTGTAG
>NW_015396297.1:0-3429 GCF_001527695.2 Protobothrops mucrosquamatus
GGAACGGTCATCCACCTGAATGGAAGAGGGCCTTCTTGTTTAAGCCCCCAGCGGTAGATTGAACATCTTCTTGACTGAGGAACGTGTCCCACTGCAGCTTCTCTGGACCACCCATCGCCCGGACCTTCGTCAAGCATCCTTCAAGGTAGCTGATGGGGTCTTCTGGCCGGGAATACATCAGTCCTGTCAACATGCTCTGAAGGAGGAGGAGGAGGAAGAGGAAGAGGAAGAGGAGGAGAAGCAGTAAGAGTGAGGTATTTTTTTTTTTTTTTAAAGGACCTCGTTCCTAAATTACAGGTGGTTTCCGACTTAGGATCACAACATTTCTGCTGCTAAGCAGAAACATGGTGTGTTTTGTCCCATATTAGGATCTTCCTTCTTAACTGAAGCACTGCTGGTTGTTCAGTTAGTGACATGGTTGTTAAGTGAATCTGGACACCCCCCCCCATTCTGTCAGAAGGTCGCAAAATAGGATCGCGTCCACCCCAGGGCGCTGCAACCGTCATAAGTACGAAGCGTCTGAATTTTGATCGCGTGACCGTGAGGATGCTGCAACCGGTCGTAAGACACCTTTTTCAGTGGTGTTGTAACTTCGGTCGCTAAATAAAACTGATGTAAGTGGAGGATTATCTGTAACTTAGGAGGAGGAGTGTCCATGGCTAGGACTCCTGGACTTTCCCCAAGAGTGACAGTTGAACGTGCCAATCCAATCAGGCAGCATAAATTTCCCGGTGATTTCATTTGTCGGAGGATGGAAGCTTCCTGATGGTGGAAGCTTCCCAGAAGAATTTCCTTTGGGCTTGAGCTTGCAAGTCTTATACACCCACGTGCAGGGAAAGCACATTTTCCATTCATCCCTCTCCAGATCCAACAGGCCTTCTGTGCGTGCTCAGAAGCACTCCTTCCTCTAAAGAACGCTTCAACTGGTGCTCCTGTTTTATTTTGAAGTATCTCCAGTGAATTCAGGGCTGCTGACTGGGGAATATCTTAGTGTCTGCAAGGAAGGATGTGTGTACTGAGATTTGAAATGCAAATTTTAGCATAGTGTCCTTCAATGTCAGCAACTGTAAGACCACTGGACTTCAACTCCCAGAATTCCCCCAGCTGGGGAATTCTGGGAGATGAAGTCCACAGGTCTTTAAAAAACTCTCGCACCCTTTTTAAAAAGTTCTCGGAAGAGATGCCTTGTAAAACCAGCTTTGAGAATTAGCCATGGAGACATTTGCTGTGTTGTGATGCTGCTATGGACAAACACACCCTCATTATTTAGATTTCTTGGCAGAATTGTTCGAGGAGAAAGAGATCTGCTGATCCGTACAAGACAATCCACAATTGAATTTAGCCCGCCCTTTTCTAACGTCCCCGAATGCCTCGGGGTTAGCATCACTCTGGTGAATTATGGGAAAATCCAATGGGGAAGGGTCTCTGGCCTTAATGCACCCTTAGCTGGTTGCCCCTATTTATTGCATAGCACAGAACAGCATAGCATAGCATAGAATGTAGAATATAGAATAGAATAGAATAGAATAGAATAGAATAGAATAGAATAGAATAGAATAGAATATGGAATGGAATGGAATGGAAAGGAATAGAATAGAATAGAATGGAATGGAATGGAATGGAATGGAAAGGAATAGAATAGAATAGAATAGAATAGAATAGAATAGAATAGAATAGAATATGGAATGGAATGGAAAGGAAAGGAATAGAATAAAATAGAATAGAATGGAATGGAATGGAAAGGAATAGAATAGAATAGAATAGAATAGAATAGAATAGAATAGAATAGAATAGAATAGAATAGAATATGGAATGGAATGGAATGGAATAGAATAGAATATGGAATGGAATGGGAATGGAATGGGAATAGAATGGAATGGAATGGAATGGAATAGAATAGAATAGAATAGAATAGAATAGAATAGAATAGACCTGGAAGGGACCTTGGAGGTCTTCTAGTCCAGCCCCCTGCTCAAGTAGGAGAACCTATACATTTCAGATAAGTGACTGTCCAGTCTCTTCTTAAAAACCTCCAGTGATGGAGCACCCACAATTTCTGAAGGCAAGCTGTTCCAGTGGTTAATGGTCCTCGCTGTTAACTTAATTCTATTTTTTTTTCCTCCCAGAAGTTTAATGCAGTCTATCCGGGAGTTTCCCCTCACTTTAACTCTACAACAATCCTGTGAGGTAGGCTGGGATGTGAAAAGTCCCAAATATGAGTTATTAGGAAAAATAATAAAGGAGGAACAACATAAACTAAAAACTAAGTTGGGACAGCTAAATAGAGAGCACCCCTATGTAGGAATAGTATATCTGTAAATATTAGCCATAGATGGAATGTATTTTTAACCCACCAGAAGGCTGTGGCCTTGAAGCCTGGATTGTAAATTGCACTGGGCCTATTTTACTACAGTTCTGCGCAATGCCATTTCCCCCCCTCATTTTTGTTTTTCTTGTTCTTTGAATTGTTTATAAACCACCCTGTCTTGAAATATGGGACAATAAAGCAATAAAGAAACAAAATCAGGGCGTTGAGCAAAAACCTCCACTTTTTTGGCCTGACTCCATCTGCCTTATTATTTTCTTGGTGCAAGGAGAGCCCCCTCTCTCTCTTAAAAATGGAGCATCCTTAGGAAGTGGCAGTCTATCTTTCCATAGGATGTCGCCAGAGCGACCGCAGGCGGTCTATTTCAAATTTTGGAATTATTAGGGGATGGAGAGCCAGCTATGCCTTCTACCGGCCCCGCTAAAAGTCACGGCTACCTGCCTCTCTCCTGGGTACTGCTTAGAAATTTTTTTTTTAAAAAAAAGGAGGGTTCAAGGAAAGCTAAGATAGCCCCTCACAGCAGCTGGAGGTTCTCTAGAGAGGAAAAAAGGGGGGGAAGGAGTAGAGCAAAGTGCAATGCATGGGGAGCAGGCATTCACATCTCTCCAGTTCAGGAGGTCTGGTTTGCAAAGTGGTTTGCCAATTTTTCCGTGCCAGCTGACGGTTTGACTCATTTTGGGGCATTCATTTCATCCATGGCATCAGCCATCCAGCCTGGTTTGCAAATAATGGGGGGGGGGAAGCCCCATCCCAAAGAGGACCCCCCCCAGAGGCCTTAATGCAATGGGGGAACTCCAGTCTTTGCCCCCCACCCCCCCAGATTTGGGGTCGCGCCAGAGGAAGAGGCGCGACTCTCCCCCACTCCAGTCTCCCCTCTCCAGCCGAGGCGCGCAGCTTTATGCTCCATTCTCCACGGTGGAAATCCACCCCTGGGTCAGCCTGGATTGGTAGCCAAACGTCTCCGGAGCCATCTGGACAACCTCCCAGAGCCTCTCAAGCGTGTGTGTGTGTGTGTTTGTGTGAGTGTGTGATTGTGCCCAACCTCCCCTCCCGTTGTAGCAGCGCTGCCCTCTCCGGTTCACTGATTGGGAATTTGCACCCAG
>NW_015396297.1:4254-8455 GCF_001527695.2 Protobothrops mucrosquamatus
CTTCTTCCTTTCTTCTTTCTCTCTCTTTTTTCTTTCTCTTTCTTTTTCTTTCTTCCTTTCGTCTTTTTTTCTTTCTCTATCTCTTTTCTTTCTTTCTCTTTTTTCTTCCTTCCTTCCTTCCTTCCTTCCTTCCTTCCTTCCTTCCTTCCTTCTTTCTCTCTTTTTTCTTTCTTTTTCCTTCCTTCCTTCCTTCCTTCCTTTCATCCTTCTCTCTCCCCCTTCTGTCTCTTCTTTCTCTCTCTCTCTCCTTCTTTCTCTTTCTTTCTCTCGTTCTCTCTTTCTTTCTTTCCTTCCTTCCATTCCTCTTCATCTCTCTTCTCTTTCTCTCCTCCCTCTCTTTTTCATGTGTGTGAGGTTCAGCCTGCCACCCCTCTCCCCTTCAGACTCATCTGATAACACCTCCCATCCTCCCCGTCCCGAAGCTCTTTCTTTCAACTGCACCCTCCACAAACTCTGCATGAGGTCTCCAGCCAGCTAGCAGGGTCCTTCTTTTCCTTAAAAACAATAGAAAAAAAACCACACCAATATTCTTCTTCTTTTTTTAAAGAACCATTTTGAATTTTTCCCAGGGTATGTCGGTGTTGTGCTAAGCCAGGAGGGGCCAACCTAGAGTTCCCCACTGCGTTTATGGGAAGCACGCAGGCTGCCTGGCTGGTCTCGGTCCAAAACGGTTCAGAAAAAAAAATCACATGTTCAGGTGCTTCAGAGAGGAAATAACAGGCCTGAAAAGACTTTAGGAAAGGAGCTCAAAGGAACAATTCTCTTTTCCTCCCCTTCTCTGCTGGGCGGGATCCTCACCGCTCAGGAAAGGGAACTGGAACCCAGGCAGTCCTCAAATTGCAAGCAAAATAGAGCCCCGGATTTCTGTGGCCCAACAGAGAAATTTGATACGGGAGTTTTGCCCCCTTTTGCGAATTTTTCTTGCCACCTGTGAATCGATGCCACTGTTAAAGTAGTAACCTGGTTGTTAAAGTGAATCGTGGAAGGTGCCTGGGAAAAGCCTGGCCTTTTTGCCTGGCACCGTGCCAGCTTGGGGGTAAGAAAAGACTAGGGCGACGTAATGCTGCAATCCTATGGGGTTGCCCCCAAAGTATGCAGGACATTACACTTAACCAGGGGAATTCTGGGAACTCCTTTTTTCCTTCCTTCCTTCCTTCCTTCCGATACTTCTTTTCTTTCATTATATTCTTTTCTTTCAATATTAAGTGTATTTCATTGTTCCCTTTCCTTCCTTCCTTCCTTCCTTCCTTCCTTCCTTCTGATACTTCTTTTCTTTCATTATATTCTTTTTTGTTTCAATATTAAGTGTAATTCTTTGTTCCCTTTCCTTCCTTCCGATATTTCTCTTTTCTTTCATTATATTCTTTTCTTTCAATATTAAATGTAATTCATTGTTCCCTTTCCTTCCTTTCTTCCTTCCTTCCTTCCTTCCTTCTGATACTTCTTTCCTTTCATTATATTCTTTTCTTTCAATATTAAGTGTAATTCATTGTTCCCTTTCCTTCCTTCCTTCCTTCCTTCCTTCCGATACTTCTTTTCTTTCATTATATTCTTTTTTGTTTCAATATTAAGTGTAATTCTTTGTTCCCTTTCCTTCCTTCCTTCCTTCCGATATTTCTCTTTTCTTTCATTATATTCTTTTCTTTCAATATTAAGTGTAATTCATTGTTCCCTTTCCTTCCTTCCTCTTCTGATACTTCTCTTTTCCTTCATTATATTCTCTTTTCTGTTTCAATATTAAGTGTAATTCTATGTTCCCTTTACTTCCTTCTTTCCTTCCTTCCTTCTGATACTTCTTTTCCATTATATTCTCTTCTTTCAATATTAAGTGTAATTCATTGTTCCCTTTCCTTCCTCCCTCCCTCATTCTCATCTCCTTCCCTCCCTCCCTCATTCCTTCCTTCCTTTTTTCCCTTCCTTCCTTCCCTCCCTCATTCCTTCCCTCCCATTCCCATCTTCTTCCTTCCTTCCCTCCCTCATTCATTCCTTCCTTCTTTTTTTCCTTCCTTCCTTCCCTCCCTCTCTTTCCCTTCTTCTTCCTTCCTTCCTTCCTTCCTTCCTTTTCCTTCCTTCCTTCCCTCCCTCATTCCCATCTCCTTCCTTCCTTCCTTCCTCCCTCCCTCTCCTCCCCTTTTTTGTTTTCTTCGTTCTTTTTCCCTTTTCCCTGCTCTTTTTATTCTTTGTGTCCCCTTCTGAGTCTGCATTAGTTTGTACTACGGCCATCAAACTTCTGAAGTATATAAAAAAAATCCACCTTTAAGAAGGGGGAAAAAAAGGAAGACCTTTTTAGTCAAGTCAACGTTTATTAAAAGTGTCTCCTTTAAGATTCATCAAACACATCAAAGCAACCTTAACAGTAAAGAATGTCACAGGCCGGTAAATGTTCAACCGTCTCAGAATGAATGAAAAGGCAACAGTGCAAAATCCAAACCAAAACATCCTCACCGCCAGCCATCGCTTTGGTACCAAACGTTTGAGGAAGGGGCTCTGTTTGTGTGTGTGTGTGTGTCATCTTTTAACCTGGCTGTTCCAGCTGGGGACAGTGGGCATCGCAACCCAACAGGTAGAAATCAGTGAATTGAGAAAGATGAATGGAGAGCCAAGTTTTGAAGGGGAGAAACAGATGGGTCCCCGAAGTGCAAAGAGCAATTCTTTTATTAAATTTTGCAAATTGAGATTGTCGCAATTCCAAAGTCATTTGGGGAGCTGGCAAATCAGATGCCAGGGCTGTGTTGCCAGGCTGAATAAGCTGCCCAAATTGCTTGGGTGCTGGGGCACTGGCCACCCACCATGGGGCAGAAAAAGTAAGATCAACAGAACTGGGCACAGGTGACTGCACAGGTAAGGGAATTCTTTGCTTGCCCAGCAGTAGGTAGGAAAGTCCTTCAGAAACTTTTTAAGGGGTTCTTTTCCTGAGCCCAGATAGGATTGGATGACCGCCGGAGGGCTGTTTCCTGTCTCCCCTGCTCTTCATTTTAAATTTAATTTTATTTTTTTGTCATAGGGAAAGAAGAAAAAATAGCACCCCGATGCTTGCTCTCCCCGATGCTCCAAGATTACAACTCCCATCCTGCCCAGCCGTGGGAGGGGAGGTTTTGCCCAGTGGTCCCCCCCCTCTAAAAAAAATAAATAAATAACACCTTTGGAAGGACCGAACAGGTCAAGCGAGAGGGGTCAAGGGCAGCTAAGCAGATGGCGGGGGCCTCACAAGTCTCCTCGTCCCTGATCCCCAGCGAGTTGGCTGGGGATAGTGGGAGTTGGAGTCCGCAGTTCAGGAGGGCTCCCCCCCCCTTCCAGGATCAAGTCTCTGAAGTCGAACAAGGCAGCGAAAAGGAACCAGGGAGAGAGAAAACAAATCCCTCTTGGAGAACTTACCAACCGCTAAGCATCCAACTAGAACCAACTTGGATGGGCTGCCATCCAACCGTGAGCCCGTCGGACTTCTAATTTCCCACAATGCCCCGAGGCGCTCCTCTGTGGCATGATGGGAAATAACACAGCGGTCCAGGAACCAAAGAGAGGGGGGAAAAACATCTCTCTCGGAGAGCTTACACCGAGCTCCACCTAGAAGCAACCCTACAAGGGGTTGAGATGGGCTTCCATCCAGCTGTGGGACCATCAGACTCCTCATTTCCCACAATGCCCCAGGGTGCTCCTCTGCGGCATGATGGGAAACTTAAAACCTCCAGGCTCCAATAGCCAGGCCCAGCTAGGGTGGGGCGCCTGCAGGATCCCGGCTTTGGCACTTGTGTGGTCTCCTCGTGGCCCTACTCCCACTCGGGGTGCGAGAAAGTGATGTTGTACAGACTAGCCCATTTGGCGAAGACCCGTTTCTCGGTGATGAAGCGGTGGTGGTTCCCTTTGTGGCTGCGTTCGTTGCGGATGTACGTGGTGCATTCGTCCGGCCCCTTCGGTTCGTAGTAGTGGTAGGGCAACCGGTGGGGAGGGGTCTTCATGCTGGGGAGGGGGGAGAAAGGCCAGGTGAGGTCGAGAAAGGGGAACCCCCCCTCCCCAGCCTCGGAAGCCAGGCGCGGGGCAACTTACGTGCAGTAGCTGGGGGGCACCATCCCGTAAACGTGGAGTTTGTCGCACAATTCGACGGCGATAACCATGGTGAACCATCCGGTGCTCAGCCACGAGCGTGACGTCTGCCTGGGGAAGGGCAGAGGAAACCGGAGAAGGGAAGAAAATATTTTTGACA
>NW_015396298.1:0-1077 GCF_001527695.2 Protobothrops mucrosquamatus
TCATGAGGGGGCCATAGTTCCCCCATGCTGGCTGAGGAATTCTGGGAGTTGAAGTCCACGAGTCATGAGGGGGCCATAGTTCCCCTCATGCTGGCTCAGGAATTCTGGGAGTTGAAGTCCACGAGTCATGAGGGGGCCATAGTTTCCCCATGCTGACTGAGGAATTCTGGGAATTGAAGTCCACAAGTCATGAAGGGGCCATAGTTTCCCCATGCTGGCTCAGGAATTCTGGGAGTTGAAGTCCACGAGTCATGAGGGGGCCATAGTTTCCCCATGCTGACTGAGGAATTCTGGGAATTGAAGTCCACAAGTCATGAAGGGGCCATAGTTCCCCCATGCCGGCTCAGGAATTCTGGGAGTTGAAGTCCACGAGTCCTAAAAGAGCCAAGGTGGCCTACCCCTGTGACCTAGTGTGAAGGCTGCAAAGTCTGAAGCTGCGCCCGACAATCGGAAGAAAGTGGGGATTGTGGTGCAAGGAGACGGGAAGCCAGAATGAATGCAGAAAAAAAGAAATGGGGGCACTTTTATTCGGGAAGGGGCTTAAACATTCTGAAAGGATACTAACAGGTGAGCAAATCTGGGAAGGCCGGTGGATCTTTGCAACGCCATGCAGGGAGCTTTGCTCTTTAGCCGCTGGCAGGGAAATAATTAGATTTCAGAAATGTTGTTTTGCCCGCTGCCCTTTTGCAAAAAAAGAAAAAAAAAGGGGGTGGGAAGAGCAGCACCAAACAAACGGAGGTGGGTGATGGAGCCTTTTGTGCCAACCCGGAGCAGAAGGTTGATTTCGGAAGGAGTTGAGAGCGGTGCCTGATGGGAGCAAAACGTTGGAGAATGTATGAAATTCCATAAAGAGGGTTCAGTGGTGAAGCAAGAATAATAATAATAAGAATAATAAAGATCTATGATGTTTCTTTGTTTGTTGAACACGCTGATGGGTGGATAGATGTGGTGACATTAGAGGTGTGTTGGGTGGGGGGGATGAAAATAGGGGGGGTTGTACACGAGTGGGGTTTGTAGGGAGGAAGAGGAGGAAGAGGAGGAGGAGGAGAACTGTGGGGTCCCTGGTGCTCTCTGAGC
>NW_015396298.1:4719-8454 GCF_001527695.2 Protobothrops mucrosquamatus
CTCCTCCTCCTCCTCCTCCTCCTCCTCCTCCCTGCACACCCCTCTCCCTTCTAGCACTGATGATGTTACCCAGTTGGGTCATGAAACATCTGCAAGAAAAACCACCCAGCTCAGAGAGCACCAAGGATCCCACAATCCTCTTCCTCTCCCTTCTAGCACTGATGATGTTACCCAGTTGGCTCATGAAACGTCTGCAAGAAAAACCACCCATTTCAGAGACCCCCAAGGACCCCCCCCTTGAATCCTGAGCTACAAATATTCTCTTCCTATTGGGAAACTCGGCCCTGCCACTCTATTTATCTGCTGAAATGAGATCAAGAGGGTCAATGCCTTAGAATAAAAAGGGTGAAAAGGGGGCTACCAAGTTCCTTCTCATTCCTTCTCCATCCAGCAGATTTTCTCCGGAATCCTCTGCCCCATCTCATTATGGATTAAAAAAAAAAAAAAAACCTGCATGAGAATCTGAAGGATAAAAAAAAGAGAGAGAAGAAACTCCTTTTGGCCACTAGAGGGCAGAGCTTTCCTAACCTTGGTGGTTTCCAGGCCTGTGGACTTCAACTCCCAGAATTCTCACCAATGGCCCCGCTGGCTGTGGAATCTGGGATTTGAAGTCCAGGCCTCTGGAAATCGCCAAAGTTGCGATTTAGTGGGCTCAAACCTCACTACAGGTGGTCCTCGACTTAACGGACACAATGGGGAACAGGATCGCCAAGCACGGTGTTTGTTAACGGAGTCATCGTTGATTTTGATGATCTTTTTCTGCAACCCTTAAGTGAATCATTGCAGTTGTTAAATGAATCAGGCAGCCATTAAGCGGGTCTGGCTTCCCCCAATGACTTGGCTGGCTGGGAAGGTCGCAAGGGGTGATGGCTTCACCCTGGGATGCTGATGGCCAAGCCCCTGAATGCTGATCATGTAGATGCTGTGACGGTCGTAAGTCTGAGGACCGGTCATTAATCAAATAACAACTGTGTCCCTAACTTAACAACTGCAGCGATTCACTTAATGGCAGTGGCAAGAAAGGTCGTCAAAGGGGGAGGGAGGCTCGTTTAACCTCTGTCTCGCTTAGCGACGGAAATGTTGGACTCAATTCTGGATATAAGCCAAGGACTGCCTTTATCTGACCCATCATGCACTCCCGAGTGTTTCCCGTGCCCTGAATAGCTGTATACCCCTCATGGGCCCCACCTCTAGCACTCTCCCGAGTGTCATCTCTTTTTGTTTAGTGGTGTTGTGTTTGTACGTGTGTTGGCTAACAATCAGAAACAGAAGCCGAGGCATCTGGGCCACATCCATTGTGTGTGGTGCGTTTCCAGAACAACCACATACAACCAGGACTAGGAGACCTGCTCATGCTTGCAAGCAGGTAGATCTGAAGGCCACCAGAGGAGAGGAGAGGACAAGATAGGATAGGATAGGATAGGACAGTGGTGGCGAACCTATGGCACGGGTGCCAGAGGCGGCACTCAGAGCCCTCTCTGTGGGCACACGTGCCATCGCCCCAGTCCTAGGCCTTCAGCTGGGTTTTATACAACTTTTTCGCTTTAGGCCCCCGCCGCCATGTACAAAAAAAAAAGGTTCAATCAATCAGTCAATTTCAACTTCTCACGAAAAAAAAAAGATCTTGCAAAGTTGGAATTGATTGATTGAACTTTTTAGTCCCACCCAGTCTGCCGTTATCACCGCAGCCACACCCAGCCAATGGGCCACACCCAGCCAATGGGCCACACCCACCCAATTGGCCACACCCACCCAATGGGGCAGACCCACCCGGCACCCGACGATGCATAAGTGGGTTTTGGGTTGCAGTTTGGGCACTCGGTCTCTAAAAGGTTCGCCATCACTGGGATAGGAGAATAGAATAGAATAGAATAGAATAGAAAATATGGAATGGAATAGACTAGACTAGACTAGACTAGACTAGACTAGACTAGACTAGAATGGAATAGAATAGAATAGAATAGAATAGAATAGAATTGGAAGGGACCTTGGAGGTCTTCTAGTCCAACCCCCTGCTCAGGCAGGAAACCCTATACCATTTCAGACAGGTGGCTGTCCAGTCTCTTCTTAAAAACGTCCAGCGTTGGAGCATTCACCGCTTCTGGAGGCAGGTGGTTCCACTGGTTAATTGTTCTCACTGTCAGGAAGTTTCTCCTTAGTTCCAGGTTGCTTCTCTCCTTAATTAGTTTCCATCCGTTGCTTCTTGTCCTGCCTTCAGGCGCCTTGGAGAAGAGCTTGACACCCCCCCCCTCGTTCTCCTCCTTCTTCTCTCCCTTCTAGCACTGATGGTGTTACCTAGTTAGGTCATGAAATGTCTGCAAGAAAGCCACCCAGCTCAGAGAGCAACCAGGAGCCCACAGTCCTCCTCCTGGCTTAGTATGAGATATGATCCCAGCATGTAGGGTGAGCTTACGATTCAACGTAGAGAACGAGTAATTTTTCTCACCCAGGAAGCCCACTTGATCCCATCACAGCCAAGAAGGAAACTTCTATTCTCTCTCTCTCTGTCTCCCATTGAGTCTGTGTGTGTGTGTGTGTGTGTATCCTGGATTACGGATATTAAACCGCTGGCTGCAAATGATATGATCAGCATTAACTAAGAGGATTTGGGACACAGCAGCTTTCGGTCACAGCTCAGCTGGAACCTTGGCAATAGCAAACTGGCTTTATTTCCTTTGCTCTCACGGCTGACTTCTTGCGTTTCCCCAACGCCCCCTTCCCCAATTAGTTTGGAATTTCCGGTCACTTCTATGGATGGGAGATAAAAATGTTGGAAAGAATAGGGCTGAACATCCGCTAGGCAAACGGCTGCCACAAAGACGGTGTGTGTGCATGTGTGTGTGATTCAAACTATTCTCCAAAGCACCAGAAGACAAAACAACATTGCAACATCTTACTGACATCACGGGAACCAAAACTGAATCCTGCATCCAGTTTTGGTCCCTACGATGTAAAAAAGATGCTGAGACTCTGGAAAGAGGGCAGAGAAGAGCAACCGAGATGATCAGGGGACTGGAGGATAAAACATACAAAGAACTGTTGCAAATTGGGTATGTCTAGTTTAATGAAAAGAAGGACTAAGGGAGACATGTATTTAAATATTGGGGGGGGATGCCCCAAAGAAGAGAGGGTCCACTTATTCTCCAAAGCACCAGAGGGCAGGACAAGAAACAACGGGTGGAAACTAACCAAGGAGAGAAGCAACCTGGAACTAAGGAGAAACTTCCTGACAGTTAGAACAATTAACCAGTGGAACTGCTTGCCTCCAGAAGTTGTGGATGCTCCATCACTGGAGGTTTTTAAGAAGAGACTGGACAGCCATTTATTTGAAATGGGATAGTGTTTCCTGCTCGAGCAAGGGGTTGGACTGGATGACCTCCAAGGCCCCTTCCAGCTCTGTTATTGTATAAGGGCAGATCTCCAAAGCTCTCCCTCCTGTGATGGACAGCCCTTGTGCGCCATGTCCTCTGATTCTGAATATCTTCATGAATTCATGTCTACTCCTGCTTAGCCGGAGTTTTTTCTTTCTGAAAACAAAAATGCTGTTTACAAGCCTTGCAGCCAAACGCTCTCTCTCCTTCCTCTTGAAGCGAGGAGGTTGATGGGAGAAGGGAAAAGGACTGATTGGTTTATATCCTGCCTTCGTTATTTTTATAAACAGATCAAGGTATGGACTCCTTCCTCTTCCTATTTTCCTAACAATAACCCTGCGAGGTGGACTTGCCCAATGTCACT
>NW_015396299.1:0-2600 GCF_001527695.2 Protobothrops mucrosquamatus
AGTGTTCTTTCTTTCCTTATTCACCTAAATAAAGTAACATAAGGTGCCTAATCATCTTATAACATTGATCTTTTATTACACAATATGTCAAAGCCATAAGACTGTTAATAAAACTGTAATGTTTTTATAATCTACACAGAGTTTAAATGGAATTTTATGACTCTAACTTCATTCTACTGCAGTCACTCAGGAAGTCAGTGGTCTTTGTTTTTTTAAAAAATAAAAAAATAAAAAACTTTGCACATATTACGGAGTAATAAAAACATTCTTGCACTTAAAATAATGGTGCCTAGATAGCAATAAACTTCATTTGCAATGGATTGCAGTAGAGATACTGCCAATATGTTGTTCACAGTGTCTTTCGAAGGGAAGTTGAACTCTGCTCTTTCCACCTGAAAATGGATGAAATCTGTCAGGCTGCTTTTGCGTTAATTATATAAAAAGTGCACATCCTAAATAGTATGTTTAAAGGTCCTCCTAATGTGTGTGCGAAGGAACATTTGGCTGCTTCTTATCAAATGTTGCACCACAGTAGTCTAGGTTTATTGCAATTATTTTGGTACCTCAGGTAATAATAAAGTCCATACATAGCTCTCCCAGTTCCTTCCAGCAAAAATGCAATAGTGATAAATTAAGTACCCATGATTTTCCTACTTTTTCGGGATATCCAGAAACAGCCACCTATCGTAGCATGATCATTTTACTCTGCTAACGATAGGGCTGGCCTTGCCTCTTTATCTCTTCTCCTTGGCCAGTACTTCATTAAAAAAGATAATAATAATAATAATAAAACAGACAAGCACCTGCAACATAACACCCCGGACTTAACAATTGTCGATAAGAAAGACAAAAAAGTCTGGATAGTGGACATGGCAGTGCCTGGAGACAGCAGAATAGACGAGAAAGAACTGGAGAAGATAACAAAATACAGAGACCTACAAATAGAAATAGAAAGACTGTGGCAAAAGCAAGCAAAGGTAGTACCAATAGTAATAGGCACCTTGGGTGCAATCCCAAAACAACTGGAGCACCACTTGAACACCACTGGCATTGACAAATTCGCTATTAGTCAATTGCAAAAGGCAGCCTTACTAGGAACTGCTTCCATCCTGCGACGATATCTGTAATACCATCAAACATCCACATCTGCCTATCCCAGGTCCTGGGTAAGGACTCGATAGGTAGACAAAATGCCAAATCCCGTCTGAACATCTGGCTGACTGTGCGATGATCCATAATAATAATAATAATAATAATAATAATAATAATAATAATAATAATAATAATAATAATAATAATACATCTGGAGTACCACTTGAACACCATTGGTTGTTATTATTATTGACAAAATCAACACCAGTCAATTGCAAGAGGCAGATCACACACACAAACACACACACACACAAACACACACAAACACATAGTTAGGGTTGGGGTTTTTAAGAATTGACAGATGGAAAATTTGTCAATATACAGATTTTGTAAATCGTTATTTTTATGGTTGATAAAACTGCTGAGGGATTATTTAGGATTGCCTACAGATGGAGGAAGCTGCTTACAACATAAGGTTTAATTAGTCACATGATCCAGATGGCAGTTTTTTGTTTTGTTTAAGATAGCAAAATCAACTGCTCTAAGCTCTCTTGCAGGGTGTGTCCAAATAATAATAGTAATTTCACATTGCCATATTCTGTTATTAGTTATTTCCTTGCATTATTAATAAGTTATTTATCTACTCACATTTGCATGCTTCCAAACTGCTAGGTTGGCAGGAGTTGGAGCAAGGACAGGAACTCACCCCATCACTTGGTGCTTGGGTCTTCCAGTTGACAATCCCTGCATTTTAATCGCTCCGCCAGGATTCCTTTACCTTTTACCTTTATTAATAGTTATTAATGATAAATAAATAAACCTTAATTTAATCAATACACCTATGGACGCCAATCTGCCAATTACACCCCTCTTGGTGTCTCCCATCTCTCCTCCTCCTTCTGCCTTAAATTTCTTTTAATTAAAAGTAAATAGAAGCATGTTAGAAAGCAGAAAAACCAGCATCATCTTATGACAGAATCCTAGAAACCCAATGTTGGAAAACATCTCTGAGAGAATGTCTTGTCCAAAGTAACGGAGCAGAATCTTTATCCCCAGTAAAGCTTTGGGGTACATTTTAGAGCTCTTTTAAAAAGATAAAAATGGTGGCCAGTTGCAGACTGTGCTTTATTTCAATGTATGCCCAGAAAATGATGATGATAAAGCTGCAATGATAGTGAACATCTTTGAAGCGGCAAGGAATACCTGTGAAAATCATTAATTCTTTGGGTAAGTAGCTATATACTCATTGGCTTCATGACAACCATTTACATGTGTACAATATTTTAAATGGGTTACTGATCCCAAAAGCTTTAGAAAAAGAAAATGTAACTTGTATATTATTCAGAACTATTTTTTTTCACATACTTCTGGTTACAAGATAACTGACTGGTCAGAAAGAGAAATTGTTGTAAAGTCCATTGAGAAACAAGTGTGTGGAACATGGAAGGAGAATGGGGACCTTTGACCTCTCCAAAATTTAACAAGTCTCTGCTTAAGGCAAGAATCAG
>NW_015396299.1:6568-8454 GCF_001527695.2 Protobothrops mucrosquamatus
TCTGCCAGTAGCTGTGGCAAATTTTGAGGCAAGTTAATTAATTCTTTCCATTAAGGCAACAGCCTTAGTGCCACTTGGCCAAGGCCTAGAAAATTAGGCTTACCACTTTCAACTGTCCTTAACTACCCTTGATGCAACCTGAAAAGGAAGCAATATTTAAGCACAAGGAAATACTGGTGTAGTGCTTTCATGGCTGGTATTTCTTGGGCAGTGTTAGGTTTTAGGTTTAATGATGGTGGTCTAGACCAGTGGTCCCCAACCTTTCTGGCTCTGTGAACTATCAGTGGTGGGCAGGAGTGGGAGATAGTGTAGGGGAGTAGGGGATGGTTTCACAAGTGCACTCTAATCTTTTGAATGCACAAATGGAGCTTTGTGTGCTCACCCACCACTTGCATGGCAGTCCATGAACCAAGGTTTGGGGACCCCTAATTTAGACAACAGATTTCCTGGTATTTTGCTAAAATGTATGAAATATAAATAAATATAAACTGTGGCTGGCATGCTCAGAGGCTACTTAGCAGGCACTGAGCTCCTTCCTTTACAGTAGACTACCCTGTCTCTGAAGATGCCAACCACAGCTGGCAGTAAAATATCAGCTGCTCTGTGGTCTAGACCATGGTCAGGAACCCCAGTTCTGTCCAACTTGTAATTCTTTTGCAATGCAAAATCTAGAGAGCAAATATGCCTATATCTTTATCATAGCTTCCTAGACCATTGTCATTTCACCGTATAGGGATTGCATTGGCTATCATCATGCATCCTGGTTTTTGACTTGTAGTTGTATTACCCTGCAAATGAATTTTGTTCATTGTTTGTGGTATTTTGTGAATATTTTTCTCAGAGAGGCCTTTCTGAGAACTTAAACTATGACCTGACCTCTCCTCCCCTCTCCTCTCCAATCAAAATCCCATTTTTTGCTCATTAAGAATGATCTGCTAGGGAATTAGGCTCTGCTTTCTCCATTTGTTGTGTTTATATCTACAATCATCTACCACAGGTTGGTCCAATAAAGCTTAGGCAAAGCCCAAGAATGCAGGTATTCATTCCAAGTTATTTTAGACCAGGGGTGTCAAACTTGTTACGTGACGTGTCACGACGTATCACAACTTTTTCCCCATTGCCGGAAATGGGGTGGGCGCGGTTTCAGCATGACGCATCAGGCCCTCAGTTTGACACCCCTGCTTTAGAATGATTATAAAAGAAATGACAGGTATAATCTCTCTCTATTTTTCTCTTGAAGATTCAGTGCTTCCGGTTTTTGCTGAAATGCAACTACACAGTTTCCCTAAGCTCATTGCCTTCACTTGTCTCTTTTCCTCCTCTCTGAAAAAGATTTCAGCCATTTCACCTTCTGTGTTTTCCCCACAGTAGAAAGACATTTTAACAGGCTCTATTTTTCAGCTCTTCATACTGGGACTTGGTGAATCCAGATGCTGCTACAGATAAGGCCTGCAATGCTTATCTTGTAGACTATATATTTGATCTACCTGATTCTTATGACCAGTCCAAAGTCTGGACCAAACAGCACAGCCAGATAAAAACTAAACAGAAGATTCAGGAAAGATTCAATGCTGTTTTTTTCTTCTTCTTTATCTTTGACCTGGAGTGGACAACAGAAGTTCAAGATGAAAACATAATAGAAGCTTTGTTGACAGAAGTGGACTTCTCGTTGAATCTTCACTGTTTCCATGTTTTGGAACTCAGAAGAACTGATGGTGTTTCTCACTAGTACTAGTTTTGCAGATGGAATTAAGTCCTGAATTCAGTCCTGAAATTAGTTATTTGCCCTTCTTCATGTCAACCCGTTGCCTGGATTATTCAGTTTTCCATGGCCATGGAGCCAATAGACCTCTGCCTTTCTAAAAATTTTACAACTGTCCATGCAA
>NW_015396300.1:0-4008 GCF_001527695.2 Protobothrops mucrosquamatus
TGATCTTCCAGTGTCAGCCGTGGATCCAGGAGGACACCCAAGTTGCGCGCCCTCTCTGAGGGGGCCAAAATTTCGCCCCCTATAGACAGCGATGGGGTCAGCTGACTATGCCGAGGCGCCGGCAACCACAGCCACTCGGTCTTGGAAGGGTTGAGTCTGAGTCTGTTCCTCCCCATCCAGACCCGTACGGCCTCCAGGCCATCTCTCACTCAGGCTTGTGCGGTGCTGCCACTGGTTCAGCTCATTCCGCTTCCCTGCTACTTTTCTAGAATGCTCATGTACCACCTGCCAGGTGCCAATGTACCACAGGTAGTACCCGTACCACCAGTTGAAAAGCCCTGTTCTATGGAACCAGACATGTCCATAGTCTTCCTTAAGCTACATGTACTCTGTGGGCAGTGCTAAATGGGTGACAACGATCAGATGCAGCCATACTGCTCTTTTTGGGCCTCATGGCTATGACAAACAGAAGTGCATAAATCTAATCTGGAAGGTGAAGAGTAATGAAACTAGACAAAGGTATTAAATATGTATTGTTTTGATCAGGTTGTTAAGTTCCCCCACTATATTTCTGAGTTATTAATCTCAAGATACTTCTGCAATATATGAGATTTGTTCTATTAATCCATATGCAGCTTAAATTTTATACCAGTAATATCTCCAAAAAACTAACTAGTGAGGTTTTTTTAAAACTCAGGAAGACAGTTCAATGAGTCTCCAAACTCTTGACATTATAAACAAGATATATGTATAAACTATGATGTGCTACTGATGAGAATCCAGCTGGCTGCATAGCAGCTTAGACAACTGAAGAGAGCTGTATGCAAGCCAGGAGGTACACAGTCATCTCCATAAACAGCCAAGAAGTTTCCATATATTGCAGAAAACAAAGCATGTTTATTTCCAAACAATTAACCCATTGATACATTAAACATTTATTTATTAAATTAGATATAAAAAGGGATGAGAAATTGCTCAAATCGGTTTGAACATGTGAAAAATCTCTTGAGCTGAACAGCAGGAGATGAGATCCAGTAACTGAATGAAGCAGAATAATTTGTTCTTAGATCTGTCTCTATAAATTCACCTTTCCCATATTGGTGCTTTCTTCTCTTCATCTCCACACAGCAAAGGAATCAATAATTCAACTCCTTTGAATCAGGTCAGTATGGCTTGTTTTAACAAAATATAATTTAACTTGGTGTACACAACCAGCCTATCAGTCTTTGTGTTATGGAAGTGCTGCTAAATTATCTATGCATGATGGAAGAAGGAGATGAAGATGTCATATCAGGAGATTCTGGCCTTCCTCCTAGGTAAATATCAGATTCAATCTTTGGGTTTAAAAGTAAGTATCTATTTCAGCACAGTGGATACGAAGCAGCTACTTGGCTGATCATGGGCAACTATACCATGGTTTACTCCATGAAGGATGGCTGTTAGTGAGTAAAAAGAGTTGTGTTTTGAAGGTTAGGTTTATAATATACTAACATAGATAAAAATTGATTATTTTGTGGTTTTGCTTACTGTGGGAATCTGGCAATTTTCTTACTATGTTGTGTGAATCAGGTCAACATTAAGTCTTGCTACGGTTTGTTTCTTTGAACACAGTTTACTATGTAAACACAGAAACATTGTTGATGGATTAAGACATTGTGTAAACTCAGCCAGTATAACAAATTTGCTAGTAGTTCATTTGGAATTCACAGATTTTGAAGAGCAATACTAAAGTAGGAATCATCACCACTGTATGATTTATTAAGGATAAGTTTTAATTACCCTTCCATTAATGTCCAGATCTCAGTAATGTCAATATATCTATATGTTGGTAGAATTGTCAACTCCTGCTAGATTAAACTTTGTTGATAAGGTCAAAGGGAAGAGTAAACTCGGAGTAATGGGTGTGAGGATTGATGGATTCTGCCGATGTGAGAAAAATAACTAAAACAGAATAAAGTAAAATGAAACCTTGAAAATGTGAAAACAAAACAAAAAAAACTTTATTGCATTATTACTAAGAAAACTGTACAGATATAGTTATAGTATTTAGAGAGGTTTAGGAGCCAGTAATGTAATCTTATGTGGGAATGACCTAGGCAGACCAAAGGGAGACCCACAGAGAACCTCCTCAGAGAACACTGAACATGAATAAACAGATCTGAAGGTAAAAGAAAGTGTGCTAAGTGATGCAATTTTGGGAATAAATGAAATTAAATGGATTAGAATGGACTACTTTATGTCAGATAATTGTGTGACACACTATTCAGTTCACAAGGCTATAAGGGACTAGAATAGTAGTTATGCTCGAAAAACATTTTGCTAAATATTTTAGGATAATATTGGGATATTAGGATACAGTACATTCTAATAAATGATATAATAGTACCACTGCATAACTGGAATACCAAAGTTAGAGAAATAGAGGAACTTGAAATTATGGGAAGATTTGTATGAATAAAGGCAATAATACAAGAGATAGATTAAATAGAATTTTGTAAAGAGATATCTTTGTATGTTGGTGATACTTCCTTCAACATAAATGGACATCACATAATTGAACATTGGAATTAAATCAGTATTGCCATGGGAGAGAGATATGAGATCCAGTCAATCAGGGAGCCTCTAAGTGAAGGTAGAGGAACAGAATATAAATTATTGAAATAAAATATGTGAATTAAACAAACTTAGAGTAGGCAGCAAGATTTTTGAGGACATGTTGGTCAGAATGTAAGATCATTATCTGGAACATATTCAGTACAATTTAGTTATGCAAAATAAAATATAAAACGTACAAAAAGAGATAACAGACATTACAAAAATCTAACTTGGAGAAGCATCCAAAAGTTTCAAAGGAGACCAAGTGGCTTTTGGAACAATCTATAATGACAGACAGGAAAGACAGAGGATGAAAGCCTTGAACAACATGGATATACAATGATAAATACAAACTTTCAGCATCAAGCAAGACAGGACCCAGAAATTATCTCAGCTAAGAATGTCAACAAAAGGAGGAAAATAACAAGAAAATGGAGATGCTTTTAAGAAGATGAGATAAATCACAGGAAAATTGATGACCAGGGTGTGATTACCTAAGAATAATCAAGGAAGAGATGCAATAGAGGCAAATTAAAATAAAAGAAGACTAGGAAAACTATACAAAAATCTTTTACAAATGGATGATATAAATATTTGCAGGAAAGGAATGTACAACTACAAACTTAGATGAGATCACGAAGAAGAGGGATAGCAATATGTCAATAAAAATTAGGAGAATTAAAACAAATTTTCCCAATAGTAAGGAAGACTGTAACAGACAGGCATTGATAAAGAGAGAAAAAATTCCATGGAATTATGGATTTAGAAATTGTATTCTATAATGCAAGAAGAGCTGATCAATCAGTCTTAAATAAAACAATGATTTGGTTGTTTCCCTGAGGTTATTAGTAAGCAGAAATGTGCATACATTAGGCATGTGGTATGATTACATGATCATCCAGGACCAAACTTATGCTTGCCAAAATTCAGAGAAATAAAAGAAGAAAAGAATGAAAAAGATGGAGAAATGGAATCAGAGATATAACTAGAAGTTACTAGAAGAGCTGTGGACTGTTACTGGTGAAAAGCTGAGAGAGAGGACATTTCTCCATAGAGGCCATATTGCTTCAGTGCAACCTAATATTTTTATGCTTTTGACTGAGCAAATAGTAGATCTTTTCTTTATAAATCAGAAAAGGATATAAAGTTTAATCAGAAAGCAGTTCCACCATGTTCAGTGGGACTTCTTTCAAAATATAATCTTACATGTAGGCATAATCAGAAGACTGACTTTTATAGAATTCCCAAAGAATACTTTATTTAGAACAAACCCAGTAGTTTTTAGAGATAAAATATTATATGTAAAAACTTCAGTGAGAATTTTTAATAATGTTGCTTTCCTTGTTTTATTTTTGACCACTCAATTTCATTTTTGATTAAAATGGTATTGTGTTCTTATTGAGTCTTAAATAA
>NW_015396300.1:4998-8453 GCF_001527695.2 Protobothrops mucrosquamatus
AGCACCGGGCTCCTGGCCAATCCCAGAAGCACCGGGCTCCTGGCCAATCCCAGAAACACCGGGCTCCTGGCCAAACTCCTCTCCGTCGGAAGGCACTGAAGGCCGCACCAGAGGGGAAGGGCCTGGAGAGGGAGGCCTGGCCATCTCCTCTCCTTCATGTTCAGAGCCTTCCTCCTCTGATGAGAGGGACCCACCGGACAGAGCCACAACAGCCTGAGAGAGCAGTCAGGCCTGCAATGTTGTGTGAAAGACTAAAAGGGTTGGGGTTTGTCCATAGAGTAGTTGCTGCCACTGAAAATGCATGACTTCAGGATCTAACAAGGGGACATTGTTTAATAAAGGAAACCTGGAGGATGCCTTCTCTACAAGAACTGATGAGCTGGGCAGAAACAAAGGAAAGAAATAGTCCCGTGAGTATCCTAGCCTATGCTATGAAGGGCTTTATCGATAATAACCAGCACTTTGAATTGTACTCAGAAGCCTAGTGGCAACCAGTGAAGCTTGCAGAATGCCCATGCCAGGCATTCTGGACCAAGTATCCTTCAAGGCAGGTGGCTGTACAGTATAATACATTTATCCAAGTAGGAGGAAGCTAAATCTTAAATGTTAAAGATGTTTGTGTAATGCTGAATAACGTTGGAATCTGATTGTTTTTCAGAAATTGTGATTGTACTGAGTCCGGAGGATGACAAAAAGAACTATATTAAGAAATTGGAAAAGTGATATTATGCTAATGTCAAGGAACACTTGTCAGAAACGTGTGATCTGTTTGGGGAATGCCACATTTTCTACTAATCAAAGGATGCAGCAATAAATATTACTATGGCAGAGATTCTGTGATCTCTTACTATCTTGCACTGGTCATATTACAGTGGTGAATTTATTGGTAAACCAGTGACTATTGAGAAGTAAAAAATATTATATTTTTTTTCCTTTTCTTGTTAGTTTGTGTTTTTAGTTTGTATTTTTTTTAAAGATTAAAGATGTGTATACACACACAAACAGACATGCTAATCATATGTGCATTCTTAGGTATCCAACGGATGGTTAAAATAAATAAATAAATAAATTAAGGTCAAATTTGATTTAAGTCCTGATACTTACAATATCAGAGAGATTGCCTCTAAACCAGCTGCAATGAACACAAAGAGCAACCAGAGTTTTGTCAAAGGATTTGCTTCTTTTGGTGGATTTTATAGACCTTGTTGCCTCCTTTTTCCACACAAATACCCTCTGGAATATCTTAAAAGTAAGTCAGGAAAGAGTTGCCCAGTTTAGGATTCAGCAAGGGAAGGCTAAGTATTAGCAGGGATGAACCATGTTGCTAAGGTGTGGTTAATGCAAAAGGGGGAAGTCATTGCCTAATGGGATCAGCCTGAGGAGCTTGTTAGTTTGTGGTTCATGCTTAGCAAGCAAGAAAAGCAAGTAAGAGCTTCCCCTTTTTAAGCAGCCAATTAAAAATACGTGTCAACATAGATACTTTGTACGTGCCTGGCTATGACACTATCAGGAAATATCAGCTAGACTAGGAAGTAAAAAAAAATCATGCTGGAAGAAGACAGTGTCAAACAGCTTCTGCATTTCTCCCAAGAAAACTACACAGATGTGCTCATAGAATCATTGGGAGTTGAGCTTGACCTGAATGACTTTTTACTTATATCACAAGGATGGTAAACTTTCCTAACCCCAGGATGAACTTTTGGGGAGGGGAAAACCACAAGGGGAAGGGTAATGACACAAATCAAGCAAGGCAATTTAGCATTTAGGACTTGAAACAGATTTTTTTATATTTTATTGCTGTTGTTGTTTTCTCCCTGGGCTTTTGAGAGGGCTTGGAGTGTGATGGTGGTTGGTTTTGCCTTGTTAATTTTGCTCTGTTTACCCTATTTGGGAGACATACTTACAATTTTGCAAATTTCTTGCATCACTAGGATGTTAATTCAGAGCAATTATTGTTGGAGGTGGGGTGGGGATTGTTTGTGGCCCTGAGATTTCAGGTTCCCATACCTAGTTCTGTTGATACACTGCCTGCATTTAATTTACTGGGCTGGCATATCTGTAAGTGTATTGAAATTATGACACATTTGGAAAGTCCAAAATGCAATGAGAAAAAAATAACACCTTAATTTGCTGTACATACACTTTTATGTCTGAAGCCTGCAAGTACAGCTGCATGTTTTCACATGAAATTTGTCCTTAATTGACCTAGCCTTTAGCTGGATCATCTCAAAACCAAAATAATCTAACTAGTTGTTTGGTGGTTGACTTGTCTGCCTGTGTTAACTGCCCCAAGTCATTTGTAAAGAATTAATAAAAGAGTCAAAGCAAATAATCTTATTGCCAGGAATACAATCCAGGAAGGATTTTCTATGAGAGAACCTACCTAACTCCTGAGTTTTTCATTTTTCATCAACTTTAATTTTTTTTGTAGGTTTTCTTAAAGAATAGGCACACATTTTAATGAATAAAAATTATATAGTGAGGGAAAATAGTAACTTTCTGATAGATATAGAGAAACTCAAGTCATTTAATATTTCAGGCCCTCAAAATAGGCTCCTTATCAGCTTAACCAACTGGGTGCTTCTCCCTGTTTGCAGTAATTGATAAGACAGAGAGAAAAAACTGTTAGGTGCTCTGGCTTAGTTTCTGAGCTATATGTAACTCAAGGTGCTTTAAGGTCTTCCACCTCCCAATGCTTTGAGCACAGGCATTTTTTTTTAAAAAAAAGCCAAAGAATAACTCCATATGAATCTACTTTAGGAACCGATCTTGCTTTTTTGTTTTAGTTTGTCTATCACATCATATCCCATTCTTCCAGGCTAAACCTAAAATATTTGAATCAGCTTGATCAGGCCTTAATTTGACAAATTCAAATTATCCTCTTTTTTATAATTATGTCAATTTACTTTCCAATGAAGTATGGAAAGTATGAGGTTGTGAAATAATATTGTGCAAGATCATTGTGACATTTATTTTACCAGAATATCTATTTAACAGACTCCTTATATCTTAGAGGAAGATAGAGGTCAGAAAATGATGGCTGATAAATCAAACAGAGGGTAAATAAATAAATAAATAAATAGAAGATAGTCTACAATTTATGAAAAAAAAATATAATAGTACAAGGCGTAAAAAGGAATGATTCCTTTCAAATAATGTTTAACCAAATTATTTATTCAACTTGAATATTCATATTAATTTGAGTGTTGGAGTGAATCCAGACACCTCTGAGCATGAAGACATTCTATTAAATGTCTGCTCCTTATAACAGAGCCTCCATCTTGTGGTCAGCCCATTCCTGAGGCAGGATGCAGCAGGCTCAAGGTGTTCTACACTAAAAATTGTTATTTCCTTTCTTATGGAGCAGAAGGCCATGCAGCCATTCCACAGAAGGTACCTCAGAGCTTGATAATATTCTAGAATTCAAATGGTTCACTACAAAATTTTCCTCATAT
>NW_015396301.1:0-2674 GCF_001527695.2 Protobothrops mucrosquamatus
AATATTCAAAGCTTCAGAAATTAGGATTGTGTACACGTCAGAAAAAATTAGGAAAAAGCTCTTCAGACCTTCCATGAGTATAATATCTTCCGGCTACTCATTAAAATAGCCCAGAGTTTGAATGGAATCTGTCTAAGCCTAAAATAGATGCAGATGCTTTAAAAAGGTGACTCATTAAAGTTAATAGAACCCTTAAAGCAGTATCAATTTTTTTTCAAACTTGCATAGAAATCTGATATTGGGCTACTTTAATGAACAAAGAGAAGTAGTCTGAAATATTTTAAAATATTTTTTGGAATGTATGCAGCTTTGAGGAAAAGAGAATAGTATACTTTCTATATTTGTAAAATAACTTTTTCAATCTATTAACAATCATAAAATTTCCTAATCTATAATAAAAGTATTTCACCTATTTTAAATTCATTCATTCTAGCCATTTCTATCCACTGCAGGAGGGAAGGCCTAATTATATAATTATAAATTTTAAGAAGTAGGAGATACCAATAGTAATTGGATCAGGCTATAATGCTACAAAAATTCCGTATTTATGTAATATTTCAGTGTGTTCAAATTTACCACTAGTACTGAGACCATGATAGTTTTTATATAATAAATAGCATTTGATATCTGAGGGTGAAGATTTTGAGGAAATCTAAACTTATAAAAACATACTATGATAATTAGCATAATTATACAGTATGCAAGCATGATTTCTAGTTGCCTTGAACTGCAGGATGGGTAGCAAATAAATTTAATAAATAAAAGTTATTATTTCTGAGCCCTGATGACTTTCAAAATTTAATTCATGCTTTTATGTACTCTTTAATACAGTATTATATGTAAACTTGCTTATTGGCTATTTTTTTAAAAAAGGGGAAAACTGATTTAAAAAATTACTGCCATGCTTATCACCCGTGCAATTATACAACATATTTTTTTTAAAAAAAAAATTAAATGCAAAAATTGATAATTCAGGATTTCTTTTAAGAGTAGAGTTGAAATTATATTCACTAAGTGGTGATAGCATCTGTGGTGTAAAGGAAAGTATGCTTAGATTACTTTGCAGACCTTTTAATCTCTGAAACAACAGATGTTATGTTCTATCTAGTAACGTGTATCATGGAAACAGTGATTTTTTTTCAGTGAAATAATTACTGATCCCAAGAATACATATTTGTTATTTATTCACTGATGTATTTCGGTTACGATGATATTTTTGGGAAACAATATGTAAACTATGAAAAGAAATACTGGAAAAGAAAGATGGGTTATAATAAACGCATATTTTCTTTTTTTTCTAGTTTTTCTGATATTTCTGTGCTAATGATTATGGGCTTGAGCCTAATGTTCATACACAGATGGAGAACTGCTGTTAATAAGCAAGATAAAGCCATGTCCTTGTTAAAGGTTAATAACCAAAAGGAGAAGGAAGTCCTGCTTAATAGGAAGCTGTGAGATGATAAAAAATGAAGGAGCTGAGTAAGCTGGTCTATAGTTATAAATATGACGAGGCTGATTGTTGAGGACTCTCAGCTGTTTTACTTCATGATCTCACAATGTGCAGTATTTATTAACCCAAGCTTCTTTTGTCACATCAGTGACAATAGAATAGAAATATGTCTGAGCTTCCCCTTCGAAGGAAACATACCTTGGTATTTGGAAAAGTTGGCTGGGCTTTCTAACTGCTGGACTTTCTACCTGCCAAGATTGTGCCAAGACTTGGACATCTTGTGGGCAAGACATGAAATATTTGTTTTGCCTTGCTTTACCAAATAGAGATAACCCTTGTTTAGAAACCAACAACTTGATTATTAAGCGAAGCAGTCATTAAGTGAAATCACGAATGTGCTGTATGATTTTACTTCAGCTTTCCTTTGCTTTATAGACCCATGAAGGTTGTAAATGCAAGGATTGATCATAAAGTCACTTTTTAACCACCTTCATATATACGAACGGCTGAATGAGGCAGTTGGTAAATGAGGACTATCTATAGAATTTTGAATGTTCAGTGTACATCAAATAAGATGGATAATACCCAAGATTTAATAAAAGAAGTGTTAATTTCTATCACAGTAATCTTGGATGAAAGCTGCACAATGAAAATGAAATTTACATACCAGAGTAACTTTATGTATAGCTGACATGTGTAGTCACTGTTCTTTTTCAGATTCATAGGTGAATGTAACTAAATATTGAGTTTAAATTTTTTATTATTAGTGAACATTCATTTATGCAGCATCTTACATATCTATTAACAGATTTTCAATTTTAAAGATTGTATTTCTGATCCAAAAATATACAATACTTAATTTTATTCTTAATTAATCTTTCTGTAATACTGCAAGTACCTTGTAGTGGGACATAATATGGAACACTAGGGAAAAGAACACAAAATTTAAATTGAAAAGATTTTTTTTGTTCCCTGACTAATAGTAACACACATTATTTTGTGCTATGAGACGTGCAGTGCTGTACAGGAGACAGAAGCAGGTCTTGAGACGGTTGAATGGGAGGAGTTTGACTCTGTTTCGCCCGAGGACGTGGACAGGGTCCTGGGGAGGCTCAATGCAACCACATGTTTGTTGGATCCATGTCCCTCCTGGCTGGTACTGGCAGCTCGGGAGGGTACACGAGCCTGGTTCCAGGGAATTGTGAACGCTTCTCTGCAGGAGGG
>NW_015396301.1:3568-8451 GCF_001527695.2 Protobothrops mucrosquamatus
AGGAGCACCCGGAGGCTTCAAATGGTCCAGAATGCGGCCGTGCGGGCGGTGTTGGGAGGGACTCGTCGCTCCCATGTGACACCGCTACTGCGCGAGCTGCACTGGTTGCCAGTGGCCTTCCGGGTGCGCTTTAAGGTGTTAGTTACCACCTTTAAAGCGCTTCATGGCATAGGACCCGGTTATCTCCGAGACCGCCTTCTACCGCAGATCCCCTCCCTCAGACCGGTATGCTCCCACAGAGTGGGCCTCCTCAGGGTGCCGTCGGCCAAGCAATGTCGGCTGGTGACCCCCAGGGGGAGGGCCTTCTCTGTGGGTGCCCCTACCCTCTGGAACGAACTACCCCCCGAGATCCGGATGATTCCGGATCTCCTTGCTTTCCGTCGCGCCCTCAAGACATGGCTTTTCCAGCAAGCGGACCTGACCTAGGGAGGATTTTATATGGGGTTTATTTTTTAGTAATTCGACAGAGACACAACTTTAAAATTTGATCTAATTCGGTTTTATCGGGGGGGGGGAATGTATTTATGTTTTGTTTTAAATATGTTGTGCGCCGCCCTGAGTCCCGTCGGGAGAAGGGCGGCATATAAATTAAATTAAATAAATAAATAAATAAATAAATAAATAAAAATTAACTTCATAAATTGTGCATGACTTAAGAAAGGTAAAAGTCTTGCATAAAAAATAAATTCTGCTGCATCTTACCTCTAACACAAACCCAAATGTATGTATCCTTAATTGCATGTGTGTGTGTATTCATACTGCATTATCTAAATGTTTCTAAAGTAGCTCACATTCTAGCTTAAGAATGGTGGCATTAGCTTTCTTTTACCAATTCTGTCATACAGTTAGGAGATACCAAGCAATGTGCACAATTAGCGAATCGGTATCTTTGCTTAGTTTACTTTTAATGCTATATAGTTTGAATAGTTTGAAACATCGATCATTAGATTTTGCACTAATTCCATTAGTAATAGTTGTTTCTATATTCTTTATATATAGAAGATAATTTGAGAAGAAACATTCATTCTTTTGTACACAGGACATTATTGAGGGATTCTGAATGGTATGAGTACTTCAATTCCTTGTTACGAATGTCAGAGAGTAGTTTTAGATGCTTCAGATGGGTATGGTTATCAGATTTCTGTATAAAGTGTTTGACATGCATTTGATTTGTACATGTCCCTTGGACTGCAAGGCGTTCAAACCGGTCAATCCTAGAGATCAACCCTGCTTTTTAGAAGGCCAGATCCTGAAGTTGAAACTCAAATACTCTGGCCACCTAATGAGAAGGAAGGACTCACTGGAGAAGGGCCTAATGCTAGGAAAGATTGAGGGCAATAGAAGAAGGGGACGACAGAGAATGAGGTGGCTGGATGGAGTCACTGAAGCAGTAGCCGTGAACTTAAATGGACTCCAGAAGATGGTAGAGGACAGGAAGACCTGGAGGAATGTTGTCCATGGGGTCGCGATGGCTCGGACATGACTTCGCAGCTAACAACAACAACATGAATTTACAGGTTTCAGATATTCAAAAAGTCAAAGTCTATTTAAATCTTTAAATAGTATAAAGTGTAAAATAATCCAAAATTAATTCCATAATTAATGTTTATCTATAATAATAGGAGTTACTAATCTAAATTTCTCTAATCATCCAAAGTAAGAGAGAAAATCCAGTTCTCAGTAACTATGATTTGTAGGTTTCTGTAGGTGGTTGAAGTCTTCTCATGTATCCAAATATGAAGCCCAGTGGAACACACTGATTTCAATGGATTGCCAAATTGCCCATTTGTTTACACAATCTAGTAAAAACAGTACAATGCCAACAAACTCCATTGGATTATGTATTCTATTTAAGTTTGTTCACTTTTATAAGAACATATAGTTCTTGAAGAATGTATGTTCAAAATTGTATTTGTTCCTATCCCCAGCCCCACATGTCTCAAAAAGTGTAGAGTACTGTACAACCCCCTTAATATTTTTTAAAGTATTCATATAGCTTCATTGACTCTTTTGTTGGCAGAGGTGATACTTGCCACATTGTGTAGTCTTTTTAAAATCAAAAAGATGTCTCTGTGCCATGTTGGTTCTCCACTCACAGATCCAGCATATACTGTATTAAGAAAATTTGTCTTTCTGTATAAATGTTTCTTGAAGATAGTAATTTGGTTGAAATGATATGTACCTAAAATGGTTGTTTTCTAATCAGTTTCCTTCCTTCTGACAGATATTTGCATCCCAAGTTTAAAAAGCAAAATAATAAGAATAAAAATACCTTCCTCCTCTTTTAAATCTCAGAGTAATTATATATGAGTTGTCAAATAAATTTGGTTATTAAATAAAATTAAAAATTTGAAATGTTTGAGAAGGTTCAGTTACTTATGATATGAATGTGATATGCTTAACTAAAGTGCTTAACACATGCTGATAGAAATTAATATCATAGCCAGCCTTATTTTTGTATTGTATTTGAAGAAGTGGACATGTGCAGAAACTGTGAGTACAATTAGTGTCAAGCAGATAAATCCACCTCTAATCCTGTTTATGCTCTACATCAGGCAGATGTGCCAAAATTGATGTAGATGTGCTCTTGGCTTACAGTAATATTTTAAAGAGCTATGTAGTACTGATTTTGCTGAGGCCTTTCTTAATGTTAAATGTGATTAAAAAGAGAAGAAAATCTAACAAGTGTAACCTTACTTTATGAAGGTTTGTGGCCTGCTCTTATGGTGACGAAACAACAATAGCAGGAAAGACTACCTTTGTTCCTTGTAATTAAATTGATTTCAAAAATACAGTGGGAAGTGGGAGCTGAATCAAGTAAATAGCATGATATCTAATGTATACTTAAATCCCCTCTAAGAACAGATGGCACCCTGTATCCTTCTAGGTAATATGAGAGGAGAGTTAATGTTTTGAAACAGCTAGCAATAATCACTATTGTACTAATGAATGGATAATTCTTGAATGAAAAAGAAAAGTTTGCCGTATAAATTTATACACCAGTTTTAATTAAAAAATTAAAAGTTTTCATTTTTTAACTGAGAAATTGATGGTGAAATTCCATTCTTTCAGGTGAAGTTATAAATTTTGCAATTTCTTTCTCATTAAAATTATTTATAACTGTTTAAGATAACATTGTGTAGCCATTTGAAATTGGGGCTAACACTCCAACATTTCCTTGTGTACAGAAAAGTTGCAGAACTACCAATTCCAGATGGTAGTCTCCATAAGACCACTTACATTGGAACTTCAAAAAATATTTGTAATACACTAACCATGGTCAGCATTCTGCTCTTTTTAAGGGCTGACAAACAAGATCACCAGTTTTTTTGGATGTGGCAGCAATGCAAAACAATGCAAGAGACATTCAATGTTGTCTATGAACTTCATGTAGTAAGGAGATTTTTTAAAGAACTCTTCCTATCATGGTTTTGTTGGCTGTAGACCTTTGGCTATATCAGTCTACTTGCAGCTAGATGAGTTTTAATGGCTAAAAAGTTGTGTGAAAATCAGATTACTTAGGAATGTGTTTCTAAAGATACTGTTTATTTAGCATTTGTGAGAAACTTGGAGATATGCAAAACTTAATGATTTGGGAACTAAATGTTCAGGAAAACTTTGGAAAATTTTGTTCCTCTTCTGAATGAATCTGAATCCTCTTTATTAAGAAGTAAATCCTTTGAACCAGAATCAATTTGAGGTGTCCCAGAAGCCCATTTCTGAATTGATGAGGTTTATATTGTTCACAGTTACTTCTAGTTCTTCATGACCTGATGAGATCATCAGTTATCTGTCAGTAACTGTCCCAAAGGTTCTTTTTCCAAAAGGCAACTGGACTTCCTTGATTTTTTTTCTGAACTGAAACTTCAAAACTGAAGAAGCTTGGATGAGAAGCAAAATGTTTTCAAAGGAAAAAAAACAAGAAGGTCCAGCTGCTTTTTGGAAAAAGCACCTTTGGGTCAACCATGCCTGCATAATTGAGAATCTCCATAGATTGCCAGTAACTACTTCTTGTAAATTCAGGCTTGTGTCATCAGTGAGAATATATAGCCACCTGATGTTTCTAGTGAGCAATCTAATCCATTTATATAAACACTTGCACTTACATACTGATAACTGCACATGATTAAACTGTATTTATTTTTTTCCTTTTCTTCAGGAGGTTCCAGGATTGGTTTACAACGAAAGGAAAAATCTGTTGAAATGAAAGAAGTATTTTCCATAAAACTGAAACGTCGTCGTTTTGCTGGGCAAGAAAAAGGAGGCATACTATTAGGAATTACTATTTTTGCGTGTCTAAAAAAAGAAGGCAATAAACTTAAAGATACCACCATCAATCTAGGCAACAAAAGTGAAGACCATTGTTACTTGTGGTATAGGTCTTTGAAGAAAATTTTGAAGGGTAAGTACTTATTTTCATATTTTCAAAAAGTTTTGTGATAAAAGATATAGCAGTAGTGTTACTGTTTTATCAAACAATATGGTCTACTGACTTTAGAAGACTTTTTATCCAGGTAAGGATAATTAAGATTTCAATAATTCTCTTAGCCATACAGTATATCTCCTATAACTGATTTGATTCATGTTGATATGATTATTATGATTTTTATTATTACTGTTATTATTTGCATTGATACACTTTTTCACATGGTGAAATTACATGGATTTTATTTTGTGTATTTGATTCATAGGTAATACTAAACTCTAATTTGTGTGCATGAAGCTCAGCTCTTTTCTCTGTCCCAGTGTTCAGCAGGAGATCAGAAACCTTTCCTTCTATTTCATTATCTGCAATTACTTGTTATTTCTGAATCCTGTACAGTTATATCATCTTTAGGTCATGCATTATATTCCTGGCTTGTTTTCCTAACCCAGGGGTGACC
>NW_015396302.1:0-1520 GCF_001527695.2 Protobothrops mucrosquamatus
GTTTTTTGAGTAACCCACGACTAACTGAGTTCACACGTTCTGTGAGCCAGAATTCAGCCTTCCGTATTTCTGCAGGCACCAACTGTGCCTTACATGCTGGGTTGATGCCTCTAGTAACCAGGCTTCTCAGTCCACGTTAGTAAACGAGGGTGCAAGTGGCGGGGTCAACAGAGAGAGAGGAACCCAGACTGTCTCTTTCTCTCCCGTGGAGAAGGTCTGGAACGACGCGGCCTCGCAGATCTTCTACTCGCTGGGCATCGGCTTCGGGGGGCTGCTCTCCATGGCTTCCTACAACAAGTTTGACAATAACGTGATCAGGTGAGCCCTGGGGGGGGCCCACCGGCTCCCTGGCCCGAATCCCAGGTCTGCCCAGATCTGCCACGCTGGGAAAAAACTTTGGGGGGGTCTCTGGCCTCAAAAGGCCCAGCGTCACAACCTATTCTTGCTATGGGAAACTTTTGGGGGTCGGGGAAGACAAAGCCCTGGGATCCAGCAATGGGGGGGGATGTGTATCAGCGCAGGAGCCCACAGCCCAGAGGACAGCCGGCCACCCCCTTGTTCAGCCCCACGAGTCTCTCTCTCTCTCTCCGCCCCCAGAGACACGCTGGTGATCGGCATTGGCAACTGCTGCACCAGCATCTTCGCCGGCTTTGCCATTTTCTCCGTCCTGGGGCACATGGCCTGGCGGAAGAAGGTGTCGGTCGGAAGGGTGGCCGATTCAGGTAGGGAGGGTGTTGGGAAGCCCCCCTTGGGTGCCCCCCCCCGTTGCCTCTCCGAGGGTTTGAGATCTCCAGGGCTGTCCTGGAAACCTTCGACGCTCCTCAAGCCCGGCTCGACGGTGGTCCTGAGAGCAAAGGCCGTTTTGGCACCCCTATTTTCCTGGGGGGCAGGGGCAGGGGCAGGCCATTCGGAGAAGAGGGGCTGAGCAGCGTAGGGTTGGGTGAAGAGGGGCCCCACCCACCGCCCCACCGCTCCTCTCCATCTCCAAACCCCGTCTTGCCTGCTGGCGTGCCCCGATTTGGCCGAAGCAGGCGGTGGGCTTTGAGTGACCCCTGGCTCTTTCCTCAGGACCCGGACTGGCCTTTGTGGCCTACCCGGAGGCCCTGGCTCTGCTGCCCGGCTCCTTCTTCTGGTCCATCCTGTTCTTCCTGATGCTCTTCACCCTGGGGGTGGACACCCTGGTAAGTGGCAGCCGGCCAGGCTGTGGCCAGAACTGGAGCTGTGTAAAGTTGGGGGGGGGGAGGAGTAAGAGCCCCACCAAGAACAGCAGCGGCTTCTGGGGCCACCTGACTCAACTGGCCCCTTCAGGTCTGTTGCAATTCCCACTGAGCACATCTGGGTGAGGGTCTCCCACAGGATTGCCAGAGGAACTGAAGCAAACATCTGGGCCACTGAGGTGACTTTTTAAGGCAAGGAAGCTTCTTGGTTGCCTTCCTTCCTTCCTTCCCTCCCTCCCGCCCCCTCCTTTCCTTCCTTCCTTCCTTCTTCCTTCCCTCCCTCCTGCCCCTTCCTTTCTTTCC
>NW_015396302.1:3538-8450 GCF_001527695.2 Protobothrops mucrosquamatus
GATTTGGGAGGTCCAGGCCGGCTCTGCCCACTTTTCCAGGACTCTGCCCAGGTTGGTGCCAGGCGTTTGTGGCTTTCCTCTTCCAGGGCGGCATTTACTGGTTCACCCTGATCGATGCCTACAGCACCAGCTTCGGCCTCATCATTGTGGCTCTCTTCATGTGCCTCGGAGTGGCCTTCTTCTACGGTGAGTCCGCGTGGGGTGAGCAAGCCGTGCCAGGCGGCCAATGGCTTCCCAGGGAGGGTCCCCTCCTGTGGGACTGTCTAGGAGTCTCTCTTCACCACTAACCAGCATACGTGGTTTGTTCATGTGCCAAGGACCTTTGGTCTCTGTCAGGTCAGGCTTCCCTTCCCTCAGTGTAAAAAGTGGAAGTAAGTAGTGAATAGGCTGGAATTCACCCCATCGAGCATTGCTGACATGTGGGGTCCTGGGTGCTCCCTGAGCTGGGAGAGTCTCTTGCAGACGTTTCACGACCAGACTAGGGAACATCATCAATGCTAGAAGGGAGGTGGGTTTGCAGAGAGGAGGAGGAGGAGAAGGAAGAGGAGGAGGATCATGGGGTCTATTGCCCTCTGTGAGAGGACCCAACTAGGGAACATTGTCAGTGCTAGAAGGAAGTGATGGAGGAGGAGGAGGAGGAGGAAGGACTGTGGGGTCCTTGATGCTCTCTGTGCTTGGCTGTTTCTTGCAGACGTTTCACGACCAGACTAGGGAACATCATCAATGCTAGAAGGGAGGTGGGTTTGCAGAGAGGAGGAGGAGGAGGAGAAGGATCATGGGGTCTATTGCCCTCTGTGAGAGGACCCGACTAGGGAACATCGTCAGTGCTAGAAGGAAGTGATGGAGGAGGAGGAGGAGGAGGAGGAGGCAGCCATTGGTGCTCTCTGAGCTAGGTTGCAGACATTTCATTATCCAGCTGGGTAACGTCAACAGTGTTGGGAAGGAGAGAGGTTTTCCCCCTCTCTCCTTTTTCACTAAAATGCAAAGCATCGGGCCTTGAAGGCAAGGCTTCCCAGCCATAGCATCTAATCTGTGGACTTCAACTCCCAGAATTCCCCAGCCAGTCATGAATGAAAGAGTTGGAGGAGACCAGAAGGATCGCCTAGTCCAGTATTTCTCGACCTTGACAACTTTAATATGTGTGGACTTCAACTCCCAGAATTCCTCAGCCAGCCATGCTTCCTCAGCCACCCATGCTGGCTGGGGAATTCTGGGAGTCGAAGTCCACGCGGCCTTAAAGTGCCGGGCTGTTTCCTAAATTAATCTGGACTGGGACAGCTTGGGTTCAGAAAAAAAACCAAAGATGGCAATTGCTTCCTCTTTCGCCCTGGATCAGAAAACCAGGCAGTGGCTGTGCGCAACATGCTGTCATCCGGCCGAGGGGCGGTGTGGGATGCGTGAAAGAAACCCGAAGCAAGGGGGGGCGGACTGGCAAGGGTGCTTCCCCACAGCCGTGCGCTACCCATTTCCTTTCCGGCAGGCGTGAACCAGTTTTGCCAAGACATTGTCGACATGATCCGGCTGTGCCCGCCCTGGTGCAGGCAGCTGGTGCCGTACTTCAAGGCCTGCTGGGTGATCTTCACGCCGGGCATGCTGACGGTAGGCCAGGCGTGGGCTTTGCGGTCTTCCTGCCCCCACAGCTCTTATGGGGAGAGTCTGGGCAGCAGTGGGGTGTCCTCCCACCCCTTTGCCATCCTTGTCCTCTCTGCTCCCTTCACAGTTCATTCTCCTCTACATCTTCATGGACCTGTCAGGCACCACACTGCACTACGGAGCATACCGGTTCCCGCGCTGGGGCCAGGCGCTGGGTGTCTGCATGGGGGTGCTGAGCTGCATTCAGATTCCGCTTTGGGCTGGCATTGCCCTCTGCAAGGAGTCCGGGACACTGGTTGCTGTGAGTCGGGGAGAGCACCCAGTGGGTCGCGGGATGGGGCCAGCTTCCGGGAAGCGGACACACTGTCCGGGCTGTGTGGAGAGCCCACGCCCTCTCGCCTCTCCCGAAATCCCCTGGTGCACATCCACTTGGGACTTTTCCTGGCGATCCCCTCGATAGCGGAGGTGGGCAGTTGGGCATCTGGCCCAGCGAGCAAGTCTCCTGTCCTGTCGTTGCAGCGGTTCAGGAAAGCCATCCGACCTCTGAACTCCTGGCGTTCTGCAAGTGGCCGTGAGCTGTCCCACCAGGTCATCGACGTTCCCTACACTGTGAACTTGACGGACAGCGACTTCACGGGCAGTTGGCAACTGCCAGATCGCAGCGAGGCCTGATTCTGTGGGGCCCACGGAGGAGGCATCTGTGCCGGTCCACTTACGACCTGGACCTGACCAGCCACCTTTTCCATCCTTTGGAGGGGCCTGCAGTCAGAGCAACGCTGCGGAAGTGATGCTGCTGCTGCTGGCCGGGAGGGCCGGCCTTGAGGATGCTGGGGCCCCCATGTCCGCCCCCCACAAGAGAAGCCTGGGGGCTGGGACAGGGTGGTTGCTGTGCTGCTCCATGAGGCAGTGATTCTCGGCTGCGGCAGCCTCCCGGGGTGGGCCTGCCCTGTCTCCGAAATCAAAGAGGCCCCTGGTGCTTTGTGCCCTGTGGAAGTCCTCCTCCCCTGCCCAGAGTATGGGAAGTCCTCAACTTACGACTATGATCGAGCCCCAAATGCCGGTTGCTAGGCAAGACAGTTGTTAAAGTGAGCCTTGCCCCATTTTACAACCTTTCTTGCCACAGTTGCTAAGTGAATCACTGCAGTTGTTAAGTTAGGAACACGGTTGACAAGTGGATCTAGATTCCCCCCATGGACTTTGCCGGTCGGAAGGTCGCAAAAGGGGATCACACCGCAACCGTCCTAAGTACATGCCAGTTGCCAAGTGTCCGAATTTTCATCACGTGACCACAGGGACACAGCAACTGTCCTAAGTGGGAAAAACGGACGCGAGTCACTTTTTTCAGTGCTGCTCGGTTATTTACAAATGGTCGTAAGTCGAGGACTTCCTGTACGCCCTCCACTTGGCGCCTCACTTTGGAATCAGCTCACGGCAGCCTCCTTTCCACCCCGGCAGGAGGTTCCCAGCGCCGCCCTGGGCTGGCTCAGCCTCCCGCACTGCCTCTTGTGCTGCAGCCCCAGACAAAGCGGCAACATCTGCCTGCTGGCCACAGCTGGGTGACAGAAAGACCAGGGACAGGAATGGACATGGGCAACGGACCCTTTGGGCAGAGACCCCTGGATGGACAAAGCCACACACACATCGTTTTTCTAGAGAGTCTTCTTACAGGTGCTCCCGGCACCCACTGAGGCTGCACAGGAAGACACTACACAATCTTGCCAAGCGTGTCCTCCCTCCTCCCCACACATGGGGTGCTTTCCAAAGAATCGCCCTCTGTAAAGGGCGGTGGGGAGAACCACAAACTCGAGCATTTTTAGAGACCCTTCTGGAAACCAGACAAATAAACCTGTTGTGCCTACGTGGGAAGGACAAGGAGCCGTTGCGTGTGCTGCATGTTGTGTCCCCAGGCTGGTGTCCCTGTCGGGGAATCTGGGCTCTTTGGCACGGGACCTTCTGGCCAGTGGCGGAGAGTTCCGCCGGCCAAGAAGGCAGGATTGTTGCCTAGGAAAACACCCCCAGGCCCTTAAGAGGAAAGAAAGGCCATCTCTTGGTTGGGCCCGGGAGGGGGGGGCAACAGTGCTTCTGGCCGCCCCCGCAGCCATCCCAGAAGGACACCACACGGTCGAACTTATTAAAATAGTCTACATGCTTTATTAGATTCAAAACAGTTTTACGAAAAGCAGCTGGCTGGCCCAAAGAGCTGCCCCCCTGCAGCCGCCTTGCTGGCCGGACGGCCGCCTTCCTCCTTGCCCTGAGACCCAGCGCGAGGGGCTCCCGCACGGCCACTCTGGCTGGTCCAGGAGGCAGCCAGGAGCCCGAAGCGTCGCCATCCTCTACCCGGCTGCACCGACCAGCCACGACGGCCGCAAAGCTTTGGTTCTGCGCCAGAGGGGCGGCTGCGGTCCAGGGGCGCCTGTCGAGGTGACCCTGCTCCAGCCGCCCGGAGGAGAGCGGCGGGCAGAAGGGGGGCAGCGGGTGCAAGCCATGCGCAGCCAAGCAGGGCACTCTGGCCCCAGGAGGCCCCCCCAGCAAAGAGCGTCTCTCTGTCACCACGGGGCGAATCTGGTTCGGTGGAGGACAGCACAGGGCGGCTTGCCCGGTCCTTCCCCGTCCGCCAGCTACTTCCGGGGCTTCTTGAAGATCTTAAGCGGGAACTTCTTCTTCCCGGGGCCTGAGTCGGTCTCCTCGCCGGTGGAGCCACTGTCCTCCTCACCTGCCGCGCCCGTCTTCTTGGCCGCCAGGTGTGGGATGCGGCTGTTCGCCTTGCCGGACAGGAGGGAGAGTGTGGTGCGGCCGTTGGCGGGCGGCGAGGGGGTGTCGGGCTCGGTGGAACTGGGGCTGTGTGACCGAGAGGAGTCCCTCGAACGGGCCCCCACCGGGCCCAGCTCCCCCAGGCTGGCCGCCTTCTCCAGCCCACCGTGGTGGTTGAGCACCGGCACCTTCTTCATCGTCAGCGGGCTCTCCGACTCGCCGGACTCCGTTTGGTACTGCTGTTCCTCGGCCGACTTGTTCAGCAGGCCGGGACGCAACTTGGGCATGGAAATGGCCGCCCGTGGGTGGTCACTCAGGTGCGGGATGGAGGAGTCCGAATCCGAGTGGACCAGGTCCCTAGAGGGAGGGGGCAGATGAGAAGAGGTAAGTCTGTGGGTCTGGAAGGACCCCAACCCACGCCCTCGCATGCGGTGGCACCTGGAAGCGGCTGCCTTCCAACGCCCCCCCTCCCCAGTTCCTTCCTAGTGTGAGCGCTGGACTGCCTCTGGGTCTGCAAGCAGCTTCCCCCATGGCACCCTCAAAGACCCCCCCCCGTAGGCTGATGCGC
>NW_015396303.1:0-8446 GCF_001527695.2 Protobothrops mucrosquamatus
GTTCCAAAGGAGGGTGAAGTAAAAAAGGATTGCCTCATGGTTAAAAGACTTCAAATAAGTTGCTGTTTCTCCTCAATATAAAGATCCAAAGATCCAAATAAGATCGTCCTTTTAGAGACCGAGTGCCCAAAAACCAGCCTGCCCCTCGGCCTGCCCCCGCTCTGCCTCCCACTCTGCCCCCACCTCCGCCCCCGCTCCACCCGCCCACAGTGCTACTCACCACAGATCGCCCAGGCAGCCTTGCAGCGCTGTGGTGGCTACGCCCTCCGCCCGCACCCCACAGCATCATCTGCACATGTTGGGGTGCGAGGGGGGAGTCTTGCCCCTGCTGCCCGGCTGCCATATGCTTGGCTGTGCTGCTCACTGTGGGCCACGCCTGGGGGAGCCTCTCCTCCAGGCAGGCTGCTGGTGAGGGGGTTGCGGGGGGAGGTGGGGCTGGGGCAATGGCGCATGTGTCCACAAAGAGGGCTCCGAGTGCCACCTCTGGCATGTGTGCCATGGGTTCGCCACCACTGTCCTATACTCTCTGGATATATAATAAACATGCACAATATGTAGCCACAGTATTATTTGAACTAAAAGTGTAACTGTTCCCAAAATTATAGATTAAATCAGCTTCTTGCCAGATTCTGTGGCAACCACAGCTGGCAGATACATGTCAAGTTTCTATGCCATCTTGTAGAGCTACAGGCAATGGGCTGGCTCCCAGTTCACCAAGAAAGAAAGGGCTTAGATTTACCCAGTGGTGGGATTCAAATATGTGAACAACTGGTTCTCTGTGTGGATGCCACTTCCGGAAGTCCATTCTGGGCCTGGGCAACAAAGCATTAGCTACCGGTTCTGCTGAACTGGTGCGAACCGGCTGAATCCCACCACTGGATTTACCCTTATCTTTAAGAGAATTTCATATTAATGATATCTCCAAATAATTTGAAAAAAGGTGATAGGAGGCATGTTGATAACAATGCACCATAGAATGACTTCATTATATTGATTTCTTCACAGTGGGCACACTTCCTCTTTCCCTAGCAAGATGTTAATTTTACCTGAGCAGTGGGACAGTTCCATACAGCAGCCAACAGCCAACAGCTATTCCCTGCAGCCAGAACTAGCTCTTTAACATCTTTTTAACATAACATTGACTGCAGTTGCAGAAATTACAATTGAACTCCCTTCCTTTTGGACTAAACCTTCTATGCATAACTTGAAAGCAGCCTGGTAGAAATATAATCCTCATAGATCCGAATATGTTTGCATTTGTATGGAAATAAGGGGAAGCCATTTAAAGTGATGTGGTGAATGTATATGCCAAGATAATCATGCTGTAACATTAGAACTTGCTATAATAAACTGTCATGTTTTTTCCAGATAGTGCTTAAATATATCTGTATTAATGATTCACTTTTATAAAATGGGTGGAACAATCATTCACAGATTTTTCCCCTTTATGAAAGAGATTCTGTTAATTTAAATGTTGATTAGATATTAGCATGATTGTATTGTTGTTTATGCTTTATGGAAAAATCAAAATCAAAAGTTAAACAAGAAAATAGGGGAAAAAACCTAGGACATTTTGAGCACATGTGCAAATTAATGTAAATTTGATTTATATAACCTTTTGTGACTTCTAAAGAGAAACTTAATTCTTTGGCATAATTATTCCAGGATATTGAAAAGAAATCAAGCAATAAATGAAATCAATTATTACAACATTATAGAAATAATAGAGATTATAGGAAGTATTTAATATTAATTCCGTTAATGAATAATCTGATAAATTACCAACATCGTACTATTTTGGTAAGGAAATACATAATTATTGATGAGATATAATAGATTAGCATATAATAAATTTGCATTCCACTGCAGCTTTCATTATGTCCCAAACACCTGTGTTTAATAAAATAAAGCAATGATTCCAATACCAAATTAAGAAGAAATAAAGGATATGCTTGACGAATTCCAGAGACATCTTGATAAATGAATACAAGTGGAGTAGATTAATCCAATAGTGGATTTAAATTGGGGTGAGGTGGGGGAAAGTGGGAGGAAATGCTAGATTTCTTATGCAAATGAAATAGTTTATGTAACAATTGTGTTAAAACTCCATTATGCTTTGTTGAGATCTTCTGAGTTTGCATTTTTAACATTCAATTGTGAGTTCAATAATATCTTTTTTGATGATGCTATTAAAGCTGTACTTTTCCAAAACAGTTATTGGGGTCCACCATGGAGTTATTTTGAGATCTACCAAGGAGGATCAGGAAGATTGAAATGCTCTTATTTTGTCCTTGATTTGAGTCCTGATGTCAAACTTGTGTATATTTGTTTGGGTATGTGTATGTGTGTGTGTGTGTTAACTTTTTAGTCTTGTTAACTTTTTACCTTTTTACTTTTTAACTTGTAAATTTTAACTTTGTTTTTAACTGTGCTTTAATCACACTTTTTATTATTTTATGATTTTGTTGTAAACCACTTAGGTGAGATGGGCGGTGTAGAAATTTGATAAACAAATACACATACATACATGCATATGTATGTTTGTGCCTTTTGTGCTACAAAGTCCAGAGGGGCATTGCTGGCAGATAATGGCTTATATCACATTGACAGAAAAGCATGTGAAAGTGCTTCTAATCTTGTATGTGTTTTTGTTGGGCTGGTGACAGTGCTGTTGGCATAGATATGGGGGGGCAAAGTAAACATCTGGATTTTTTTTTTTGAAGAGCCTGGAGTTCGTGTCAGTATCACTGTTTTATTGTTTTGTATTGCTTGTGCAAATCTACTTCAGGTTGGGTGGTTGTCTGTATACAGGTATGGGCCTGCCACTCAGTGCAGGCCCTTGCTTATTAATAATCAGTTTGAAAGGTTTGAGCCATAAGCTGTAAGTGGCAACATGTTGTTCTGTTTCTATGGTCTGTCTTTTAATAGTTCCTCCTTGGGAATTGATTCGGCTCTATTGATTTGTCTACTGATCTGCTTGAGTAGGAATTCAGTCTTCTGAATGTCTGGTTTAACTCGATCAGTTTAGCATTTCTTCTAGTGGGCCAGAAGAAATGTTATTATCAGATAGATACTAGCTGTAGATTAAGAATTGGAAGTTTTTGAAAAAAAGCTATTGGCAAAGAAGACAAAGCAGGCAGCAATGGCTGTTGAAGACAGATTAATGGTTTTAGTAAGAACAATGAGAGTTGCTAGAACTGAGTTGGATTGGGCAGAGTTCCACTGTGGAAGATAATTATTGGTGACTAGAGCACTACTGAGGGACATTGCTAACTGATGCAGAAGGCATAGTCGGGTGTCAGAAAATGACAGAAGAAGAAAAAAGATCAAAGATTTATGAACCAAAGAAAAGCTGCCAGATTGAAAAGCTGAAATTGCCACTCTTTTCTGTAAGGCCTTAACTCTAAAATTAGAAAGTAGGCAGAGTTAGAAATAAAGCAATGCATGCATAAATTAAGATCACATCATAATCTGAAGATTTCTGTATCTGAGAAGAAAAAAATGTTTGAAAAGCAAGTTTAAAGATCAGGTCTTGGGTAGAGATGAAGAAAGGACAGTAGAGATGATCTGCCTGATGTAACTAACCCTTGCTATCACTTACTAAGAAACATAGTTGGAAAACTGAAACTTAAAAATGTTGAAAATAAAGAAGCTTGCTTGCTTGCTCTGGTGCCTGTTGTTTAAAAAAGAACCTAAAATAATTTGTATTCTCATGCTAAATGTCTATTGAATCCTCAGAACTGAATCAGGATGCCTGTGACACAACTTTTGTGTATATGTGTGTGCTTTAATATAACACACTACACCTATAGTAACACGCAACCCATATCTTACCAACTAATGTCACTTGCACTAGACCAGTTTGATCCGAAACTCAATGTTATTGACAACATTCTGCTCTGCTACTAATTTCACCATCTCTTGGAAATCTGGCATACATAATTTGCATGTGCTTACTGGAGTCATTAAAAATGTTTGAACTCATTACCACATTAGCAAAATTTACAATGTCTTTGCCCAAACCTGGCATTTACTTTCAGTTTTTGGCAAAAGTGCCCCATAGAGAACAGTGGGTTCATTTAATAACTGTGGTGGCTCCTTAATGACTACCACAAAGAATTTTGTGAATCTGCTTGGTCACATGAGTGACTTGTTTTACAACTATCATGACTATCATGATAGTAATGGGCAGGCTCCATTATGATCACAAGTGAAGGATTACCTGTAGTTGAATTTGCACAACATACGTGCAGATTTCTAAATATGCTAGGTATGTATAGGTGATAATTTTCACATTATGGCTATACAGTTTTGGAATGGCACCTGATTGTGTAAAAGTGAACATGTTATCTACTAACCACATTCACTTACATTTTGAGGCAGATACTAGTTGTGTCTTTTATCAGGTATGACTTTGGGGCTAGTGTGTACAGACATTGTATATGCATGATGATGTCACTTCTTGGATTTTTTTTCCTGTGAACAGAAACTCTGATTGGCTCAGGATTTCCACGTATTTGGCCATATGCTTCAGGATTCATGCATGTGTCCATCGTATTAGTGCCAAATGAGTAGAGAGAATTTATTGTATTAGTTACAATTATTTGCCATGATTTGCATATCAAGCCTGCAGTTAGTAATACAGGCCCACTGAAATAGTTGCTCAGTGGCAATTTGATGTTCAGTGCTAATGCCTTTTGCTTATTTTCAACTACTAGTTTTTACACAACTGCTCAGGTCTAACACTGCAGGCACAATGGTCTGTTCAAACACCACAAGGCCTTGAGCATGATGAAACCCCCCGTTAGGAGACCTGCATGATGCCTTGGGTTCTCAAACTGACATGAGGAGGTTGATTTGTCATGGCAGGATGTCAATCAAAAATTATATTCCCTCTGTAAGGCCGTCAAGGGACATTTGATGAGTAGTCTAATGACAAGAATAGACTTATGCCAGGCAGAGATTTTTCTTCTCTGTCTCAGTAACAAGAGCATGGGGAACAATGGCAGACTGTTAACACATGCCCAAGATTTGAAATTTGCAAAATATTTGTATTACCTCAACTTTTTTTCACAGTGAATCATCACAAGATTCATCAATTGTGACTTTTGGGGGAGGGTGTCTGGGGACAAGTATTTACCCAGCTTCACAAATACTAAGAACATAGGGGGATTTATCATTTTAGTCAGGAAAGGGGTAAATGACACATTTCAACTATGCCTTACTCTCAGCAAATAGACCAATTTCAAATCATATTCTTGTATTAAATAATCAGTAAGTTATGCTTGTCTATGGGTAAACTGAAAATGATATATCTCTGTTTCATCCTTCTAAAAATGCTGACTATCAGTATGTAAGATTTTTCCAGACAATATGCTTACCAACATGCTGGCAATTCAAAGGTAACAAGTACAGGTTCCTAACTGCTTCTCTTGGGATCTTGTGCTATCAAATAAACATATTTTTATTCCACCTAGATTTTTTCTTCCCTCAATATGATCACAATACTTTTTGCTACTCTATTTTTTTCTTTATTAGTCTAAACTGGGGGTCCTCAACCCCTGGTCTTTGGATCAGTACCGGGCCGCGGCATGCCAGCAACTGGTCCACACAAACAAGCAAAGCCCTACGCAGCACACAAAACCACATACCCTCCAGTCTGCGGAAAAACTTCTTTCCACGGAACCGGTCCCTGGTGCCCAAAAGGTTGGGGACTTCTGATCTAAACCATTCATTGCCCCTCATTCTTTTTAGGCTTTGATGCATCTGGGAATTGTTATTGTTCTTCATTGTTCCTCTTCATTGTTAAGCTAAATGCATTATTTAAATAATATATAAGTCTTCCTCACTTTATCTTTCATTATCAATTAATCACTATAACGACTTGGCTTCTGCCAGAATTTCTGCAAAAAATTCTGCCCTATCAAGCCTCTGGAAATGGGAAGAGAGGATTTCCAGCTTATGTTGAAAACTATATTACAGACTGAGGACATAAATATTACTAGCCATTTAAGTAGTATCATCTTCAAGGATCTTCTTGTTTGTGCATTTCATTGGGAGTAATTTGCTAAGGAAAATACAGCTGGTGCAGAATGTGGCAACCAGGATTATATGCACCATTTAATAACTACTAAATCATATTTAAGATGTGGAGTTAACAGACTATCCTGAACAGCCAGAAATTAGGCAGAAAGGGGAGATTTTTCTCATCTGGAAGTTACCCAGAAGTGAATCTTTGCAATGGTCGTCTCCTCTTTTGGAATGTTGTATAGGAGGCACTAAGATGGGAGGAAAGTTAGAATCATAAAGAAGGCTTCCCTGCCTCCACTTACTGAGTACCAAAAGTCACCATGCGAATCATGTTCAACCAAGACTAAAATAGGATGAAGGAAAGCAGAATTATGACATGACATTGCCAACCCAAGCATATCCTCTAACTATTATGTATTCAGGGAAGATAGTGACACATTCTCCAACCATATCTCTCCTGTAATGATATTCATTTTAATACATGTTTGTATTCTAAGCACATGGTAATTAAGTTCCCAGTTCCTCTGGATTGCAAGTGTATTCATGTGATTTTCATTTCAGATCTTCCCTGGTGGGGATCACAGAATGCCCCTCTTCTATGTTCAGTGTTTAAATGTTAGAATTTAAAATTATTTAAATTTACATTAATGTCTAGATAGGATTCCTCTTTGTTGCAGAGTGAATATAGCATGAGAACAACAAAGGAGTGCTGTTTTTTTTTATTACCAGATTTCAGGTATGCATTTATCACTCATCATTCCTTCCCTGGATAAGTTCAAGATCAGTCCAAACCAGCATTTTGTTTTCAGCAACATACCCCCAAATAGTTCTGATTGTCCTGTCCTGACCCATAGAAATCACAAACATATGGTTAGTCTTGTATCTTTATTAAGAAAGATTTTCTAACAGAACTCTAATGTCAAAAAGAGTTGAACAAATAATCGTAGCCCCTTATGCCCAAAATATCTAGCCCACAAAACTCAGCTTAAAGTAGAGGCAAGAGAAAGTTCAAATTATAAATAAGGTACGAGAGGGTCAAACTAATTTGAAGGTCCAGAGTCACTACTTGAGAAGGCAGGCTAAGGAGTTGAGAAATATGGTGGTGAGGTAAATGGTGAATTGTCACCAATGGATCTGTGAGGCATATGGTTCCCCTTATATAGAGAGGCCAGTTGATCTGGATTTGTTTCTTGGGTGGGCAAGCTTCTTTTTAGCCAATAATCCTGCTGATCACCTTTGTTCAGCCCTACTGTCTTTGCTGCAGATCACTGTGTGTGTGTGTGTGTGTGTGTGTGTGTGAGAGAGAGAGAGAGAGAGAGAGAGAGAGAGAGAGAGAGAGAGAGAGAGAGAGAGAGAGAGAGCTAATCCTGCCTCTTTGTCATCTGAGGCCAGCAATAGTTACCTTTCCTGGTTGATGGAAATGGTGCTTTTCCCAGTAGGTGACTCTTCCAGATGAATCCCCTCAGGCTGATAACCCTGCTGTAATTCCTCTTCCAGATTTCAGCTCTGTATCTTAGTTCATATATCTCCCTCCCATCATTTCTTTATTGGATAAGTTCAAAATCAGTCTATCCCACCATTCTGTTTTCAGCAACATATCCCCAAATGGTTCTAGTATTTCTAGGCAAGATAGGAAGATTTTGGCTTGTTTTGCTATTTGTCTCCAGTATTTCATATTTGGAATATGCATTCTTTCATTGGACGAATATCACCTCTGACACATAATTAAATCAGGGCAAATGATATATTCAGACGAAAGCGTTCTATTGCTTATTGCACTACAAAAATTTTTTCCATCTGACCATTCAGAAATCCAGACCTTGTTTACATAAATAATTGACTTGTTCTTGGATGACACTACATTTTCTGGACTCGTTTCCTGGACTATACTACTCCAAGTTCGAAACTGGAGGATTGCATAACTGAATTAAAAACACCAAAAAGTATTATCTGGTATCTAATTTTCTATTCTACAAAAGTGTAAAAGAATTGTGTGTATGTGTGTGTGTGTATATATGCAGCATTTATATTCATGTGTGTTTGTGTATACACGCACACACGCACACACACACACACACACATAAACACTCCATATGGAGGAAGCTAAAAAAGCTCTTTGCTATGAATTGCGTTTTGATAACTTTGATAATTTTGTTTATAGAATTAGTGATGGGAAATTTATGGAGGAAACAGATATGTAATCCAGAATATAATTATTACATCCAGGGCTTTTTTTCAGCCGGAACGCGGCGGAACCGCGTTCCGGCACCTTTTTCCGGGCCGGCCGCACCGGAAATAGCCCCTCCCACACCGGAAATAGCCCCTCCCAAATTTTACTTGCATTCCTGTTCTCTAAAGGGGCGGTCCTAGGGTTTGATGAGGGCGTGGCCAGGTTTGAGTTCCGCCACCTTTTCTC
>NW_015396304.1:0-1986 GCF_001527695.2 Protobothrops mucrosquamatus
CCCGTTGCTTCTTCTGGTGCTTGGGAAAATAAATTGACCTCCCCCCTCCTCCTTGCGGTAGCCCCTCAAATATTGTAATATTCAAAACAAGCTTCCTTGGATTTCGTTAGTTTTATAAGTCAAAGCAGAGAGCGGCTTCAAGGGGTTTGCAAGGTCTGTAATAATAATGATAATAATAATAATAATAATAATAATAATATAATAATAATAATAATAATAATAATAATAATAATAATAATAATAATAATAATAATAATAATAATAATAATAATAAAGTTGGAAGGGACCCTGGAGGTCATCTAGTCCCACCCCCTGCTCAGGCAGGAAACCCTACACCATTTCGAACAAATGGCTGTCCAGTCTCTTCTTAAAAACCTCCAGTGTTGGAGCATTCACTTTGAAATTCTTCTCAGAGTCCTCCCGACCTCTCCTTGGTCAACTGGCTTACCCGAAAGGGCTGATGCCACCTGGCTGGCATGTGGCCTCACCCACCGGGGACACAAATTACGCAAAGCATCCTATGCCCCGTGCGGCCCAGCATCCAAAGTGTCACTTATGCGAACGCTGGATGCGACATTCAATGCATCCTTTGCACAACGCCAAGCCAGATGCTTTTGTAATAACATTATTATTATTATTATTATTATTATTATTATTATTATTATTATTATTAAGGAGGTACTTGGTTAACACCTAGGATGCTGGTAGCAACCCATGTCAACCATCAGCGCCAGCCAATTTGAATGTTCAGTTGACTGAGGTTCATGTCTAATGAATAAAAGATAGTAGTAGTAGTAGTAGCAGTAATGTTGGAAGGGACCTTGGAGGTCTTCTAGTCCAACCCCCTGCTCAGGCAGGAAACCTGGCTTCTGTTACATTCAGGCACTTCCTTCCTTCCTTCCTTCCTTCCTTCCTTCCTTCCTTCCTTCCTTCCTTCCTTCCTTCCTTCCTTCCTCTCTTCCTCTCTTCCTCCCTCCCTTCCTTCCTTCCTTCCTTCCTGGAAGGATTATCAGAATCTTGCCCCACTCTTGGATACTCAGAAATATGCAATGGTCTTAGAACATAGAATAAGAGAGTTGGAAGGGACCTTGGAGGTCTTCTAGTCCAACCCCCCCCCCCAGCTGCCCATGGTAGGAGATCCTACTGCACCATTCCGGACTTTCTTTGGGCTTGTTGGGATGGATACACATGATTGTTCGTTTTTAACCATTTATTTGTGTCCGTCTCTTGGTGATTTTATAGGCACCTGCTCTCCCCACTACCCTGTCAGATCCCAGCTCCTCTCAATGGTTGCATGCTCAACTTTGCATCCGTTTTGATATTATCAGGCCTGCGTGTCCTTTGCTTGCCCCTTCTTCTTCTTCATCATGGACTTTTCTCTCTCTCTCTCTGTTTCTGTTTCTCTCTCCCTTTCTCCCTTTCTCCCTTTCTCTTTCCCTCCCTCTCTCTCTCTCTCTCTCTCTCTCTCTCTCTCTCTCTCTCTCTCTCTGTTTCTCTCCCTCTCTCCCTTTCTCTTTCCCTCCCTTTCTCTCTCTATCCCTCTCCCTCTCTCCCTTTCTCTCTCTCCCTCTCTGTGTTTCTGTTTCTCTCCCTCTCTCCCTCCCTCTCTCCCTTTCTCTTTCCCTCCCTCTTTCTCTCTCCATCCCTCTCTTTCTCTCTCTCTTTCTTTCTCTCCCTTCCTCCCTCTCCCTTTCTCTTTCCCTCCCTTTCTTTCTCTATCCCTCTCCCTTTCTCTCTCTCTCTCTCTGTATGTGTGTGTGTGTTTCTGTTTCTCTCCCTCCCTCCCTCTCCCACTTTCCCTCCCTTTCTCTTTCTATCCCTCTCCCTCTCTCCCTTTCTCTCTCTCTGTTTCTCTCCCTCTCTCCCTTTCTCTTTGCCTCTTTCTGTCTCTATCCCTCTCCCTCTCTCCCTTTCTCTCTCTCTCTGTTTCTCTCCCTCCCTCTCCCTCTCTCTCCCTTTATCTTTCCCTCCCTCCCTCCCTCCCTC
>NW_015396304.1:5956-7833 GCF_001527695.2 Protobothrops mucrosquamatus
TTCCTTCCTTCCTTCTTTCCTTCCTTCCTCCCTCCCTCCCTTCTTTCCTTCCTTCCTTCCTCCCTCCCTTTTTTCCTTCCTTCCTTCCTTTCTCTCCTTCCTTCTTTCCTTCCTCCCTCCCTCCCTTCCTTCTTTCCTTCTTTCTTTCCTTCCTTCCTTCTTTCCTTCCTTCCTTCCTTTCTCTCCTTCCTTCCTTCCTTCCGAGATGACATCTCCTTTTTTCTGGCATCCTCCTTGATGCCGTCTCCATGGGAACCGTCGGGGGGTGTCTGCTGCTGCAAGGAGGCTCCAGAGGCGGGGAAACCGAGGCAGCAGAGGGCTGGCCCTGGCAGAGGGGCAGGTAGGGGGCACCGCCTGGACCCAGGTCCACCCAGGATTGACCAGGGCTGCCACCACCGACACCCCCAGATCCCCCACTCCCTCCCCCCCAAAAGGAAGAAGGTGAGTCTTGGGAGGGGGGAGTGCCTATTGGGGAGGGGGAGAGAAAAGAGAGAGAGAGAGAGTGAGTTTGGAGGGGAGTGGGGTTTTTTTTTTCTTTTTTGCAAGGTGCAAAGTTTGAATTCTGCTTTTTCTTGGTCCTTTCGGCCTCGCCTGGGCAGAAGGATTGGCCAATGCATGTTCCTTTTCTTTCCTGCGCATTGCTCTTCTCGCACGGATCCATGTGCCGGATTCCCCAGACGTGCGTCTGCCTAGCCAGCCGGTTACCTGCCCGGGCGTGCCTGATTTTCGCCTGGGGGCTTTTCTCCGGCCAGGGCGGCTTTTTTGTGGGCGAGCGTTGAGTTGCAGAAGGCCAGGGGTCCTGGCAGGGACGCGGCATGCGCCGGGAAGGGGTGGCGGTGTCAGAAGGCACACAGGGCCCCGGGTGAATTCACACCCAGGGGAAGGTGCCTGTGATTGCTACAGGTCGGGAGGGGGAGGGAAGAGAGAAATTGCTCAGCCTTCCCCAGACAGGGTTTTTCGAACTGATGGGACTACAACTCCCATCCCCCTCTGCCCCGCAGCAGCTGCAACCCAGACCTCATGAACGGTGAGCAGCCCTTTGTGGGAAAGACTGAAGAATGAAATTCTGATAAGGCTCTGGAGGACGAGGAGGAATGGAATGGAATAGAAAATATGGAATAGAATAGAATAGAAAACATAATATAGAATAGAATAAATAGAGAATATGGAATAGAATAGAATAGAATAGAATAGAGAATAGGATAGAATAGAATAGAATAGAATAGAATAGAATAGAAAATAGAAAATAGAAAATAGAATAGAAAACATAATATAGAATAGAATAAATAGAGAATATGGAATAGAATAGAATAGAATAGAATGTACAATAGAATAGAATAGAAAATAGAATAAAATAGATTAGAATAGATTAGAATGGAATGGAATGGAATAGAATTACAGAATAGAATAGAATAACAGAGCTGGAAGGGACCTTGGAGGTCATCTAGTCCAACCCCCTGGCTCAGGCAGGAAACCTTATACCATTTTGGACAAATGGCTGTCCAGTCTCTTCTTAAAAACTTCCAGTGTTGGAGCATTCATCTCTTCTGGAGGCAGGTGGTTCCACTGGTTACTTGTTCTCACTGTCAGGAAGTTTCTCCTTAGTTCCAGGTTGCTTCTCTCCTTGATTAGTTTCCATCCGTTGCTTCTTGTCCTGCCTTCAGGCGCTTTGGAGAACAGCTTGACTCCCTCTTCTTTGGGGCAGCCCCTGAGATACTGGAACGCTGCTATCCTGTCCCCCCTCGTCCTTCTCTTCCTTAAACTAGACAGACCCAATTCCAGCACAATTCTTGACACAATTCCTTGTGTCAAGCAAGGCGGATGGGTGGGTGGACAGATAGACAGACAGACAAACGGAGGGAGGGATGGATGGACGG
>NW_015396304.1:10803-14330 GCF_001527695.2 Protobothrops mucrosquamatus
GACGCCTCGACCCTGGATTACGAGCTGCTGTCGCCCGGGCAGGCGGAGGCCGGTCCCGGGCCCCCCGGCATGGACGCCGAGCAGAAGACGGTGTTTGCCTTTGTGGTCTTTCTGCTCATCTTCCTGGTGACGCTGATGGTGCGCTGCTTCCGCATCTTGCTGGACCCTTACAGCCGCATGCCAGCCTCCTCCTGGACTGACCACAAGGAGGGGCTGGAGCGCGGCCAGTTCGACTACGCCCTGGTCTAGCTGGGCACCTCGGGCCTCGGGCCCCTGGGCGAGGGGCCCCCGGAGCTGCTGCCAGTGTGGGGCTCCCTCCGCCCCACTGTATTTCTGTGTGACCTGTCTGTCTTGAGGGGGGGTGCAGGGGTGGACTGCCCCCCGCTTTGCTGTGGCTTTTCGGTGTTTCTTTGTGTCGTACAGACGGAGAGGGGGTCTGGGGGGCGCAGCCGGGAAAGGGGACGTTGGGGTTCGCGGGCCTCTGTAAACGGGGACCTTAATCACTGTTGCAACAAAATTCAGGAATTTGCTCTCCGCTAGCCTCCTCCCCGCCCCCCCAAAAAATCCGGGGGGCCCGTGCGGCGTGCAAATTTTGCACGCGTGGGGAGCAACCCATAAGCCCCTGCCTTATGCTGGCTTGTAAAAAACAACAACCAAGATTTGTGGTTTTTTTTCACCCAGTGGCTGAAAGAGGGGGAAAAAAAAACCACCCTCACCTCATCTGCAAATTCACACGGAGGCCTTAAAATCGCCACCACGGCCTCTTAAACCCCTTTCCAGCCAGCTGGCCTACCTTGCAAAGCTGTTGTTCCTGATTGGAATGCCGGCGGGCGACGGGACGCCTGGTTTTTGGAAACAGCCTTTTCAACCTGGGGTGGTGGTGAGGGGGGTCGCCCCCTTCTGTGGACTACATGCCCCGTGATTCCCAGCCTGGGGATTAGAGGGTTTTAGGGCGCCCAGGACGATGGTGTGTCTTTGTTTACCGTCCAAACCTAAAAAAAAAAATATGTTCCCTTCTTTTTTTGCAAGCAAAAATCTCCTTTTGCGTTGAAGAGTCTGTGTGGGTCGGTGTTTGGTGTGCGTGCGTGTGTGCATTTGTATATGTGTGTGATGACTAAGTGTGATCTTTTGAGAGTCTCTGTGTGTCACTCCAAGAACAAACGGAGCTGGGATTATCCCGTGCTGGCAGGTGCTCTCTTCCCCCCCCCCGAGCCCGTAACGATTCATTAATTACGTTGATTAGTAGTAATAATGATGAGAAGGAGGATTAATAAAGAGATTAATGCTTTCAGGAGCCAAAGGTGGGGATTAAAAAGCAGCTTTAGTGGCGTTAAACCAGTAATTCTAAACTTTAGCCGTTTTAACGTGGCTGGACTTCAATTCCCAGGATTCCCCAGCCAGCATTTAAAAACAAACAAACAAGGTTTTATATTTAGGCAGGAAAAATCAAGGGGACAAGTACAGATTAGGTGAGACCTCGCTTAAAAACAGCAACTGTGAGAGGGACCTTGGAGTCCTAGTGGACAATCACTTGACCATGAGCCAGTGGTGTGCAGCAGCAGCCAAAAAAGCTAACACAATCCTGGCTTGTATAAACAGAGGCATAGAATCAAGTATTAGTAGTGCTTTACAAAACCCTAGTAAGACCACACCTGGAATACTGCAGCCAGTTTTGGTCACCATATCGCAAAAAAGATGTTGAGAGTTTGGAAAAAAAATTCAGAGAAGAGCAACGAAGATGATCAAAGGAGACTGGAGACTAAAACATACAAAGAATGCCTGCGGGACTTGGGTTTGGCTAGTCTAGAGAAAAGAAGAAATAGGGGAGACAGGATAGCAGCATTCCAGTATTTGAGGGGCTGCCCCAAAGAAGAGGGGGTCGCGTTCTTCTCCAAAGCACCAGAGGGCAGGACGAGAAACAATGGTTGGAAACTGATCAAGGAGAGAAGCAATCTGGAATTAAGGAGAAACTTCCTGACAGGGAGGACAATGAACCAGGGGAACAGCTGGCCACCAGAAATCATGGGTGCTCCATCAATGGAGATTTTTAAGAAGAGACTGGACAGTCCCTTGTCTGAGATGGTATAGGTTCTCCTGCTTGAGCGGGGGGCTGGACTAGAAGACCTCCAAGGTCCCTTCCAGCTCTGTTCTGGAATAGAATATTCTAATTCCGATTCTAATGCAGACGGATCAGGCCCTGTTTCTAAGTCCAGACATCTGAAAATGTTGCTAAGGTTCAGAAATACTATTTTAACGGGGGGTGGGGGGGGAGAATCCATTTTTGGCACTGGGGAGATGAATCCAATAGAGTAAAGCTGGGAGAAAATAATGAATTTAGGAAAACTGACCAGGAAGAGACCCCCCCACCCCACCCCTTGGCTAGGGTGAAGATGTGGGTGGGCACCTGAGTTGGGGGGAGGGAAACATTCTCCTCCTGTCTTGGGTCATTCCAGCCCCAGCCCCACAGGCTGGGCATTCTGGGCCTTAGAGTCCAACCCATGTGGGGGAAGCAGTATTGGGGGGGCTGCAGGGGACCCAGGCAGACCCCCACACACACCCCAAATGGTTGTGGGGCCAGTGCACTGACTTTGCTGTTGGGCGGCTTTGGTGGATCAGGCCCTTTGTGCAGAAAGGGGTACAGTGCCTCTGAGCGTGCAAGGTCTGCTCACCGGGGTTTTTTTTTGGGGGGGGGGGAAATAGAGCATCCTGAAAGCCCCTTTCTCTCCCCCCCCAATGATGGGGCTCAGGAGGGGGCTGTCAACCCAACCAGTGGCCTTTTTCCAAAGATGAATCAGTGTCCCCCCCACCCCACCTGCCCAGTTTCCTGTCCCCCTAACATCTGAAGCTCTGCAAAACACAGCCAGGCCTTGAAACCCCAGCGGGGGGAGCTCCCGCCCAAACCATGTGCCTGTGGAGGATGGGAGTTGTAGTCCAGCTCATCCAGAGAGCGCCGCAAAAAAAGCTGCCGGGGTGCAGCGAAGTCCAGCAAGATGGGAGGCTGCGCTATGTACAATACAGGTCCGAAGGTCTTGTTTTGCAGCCATGAGGACTGGAGCCTTGATGCTAGAGTTGGGTTCCTGCGGTCCTCCTACAGCTCAGGGTCTGCGAAGGCTGGGCGCCATCTTGGAGATCAGGGTGGCCGGGGGGAGGAGGATGCCACAGCGGTCAGTTTGTCTAGTGGGGGGGTAGGAGAAGAAACATGGCATTCCCTCCCTGAACCTGTGGCGGGGAGTTCCGCAGACACCCTCCCTTTGCAAATGAGCTGGAACGGTAGCCCGTCCTTTGTGGGAGAGGCTGGGCGGAGCCACCGGGTTTTGGGTGGGGGGGTCTCGTTTGTGTCATCCTGTCTGTAAGGGGCTCCCTCCCTCCTTCCGGGGGTCCCCAATAAAGCTGTCTTTTGTTGCTAAGATCGGTCTCTGCCTCTCACTGTCCAGAAATGCATCATCCCGGATGCTGGTTAGTCCTTCTTGGTCAGTTGGGGTGGGTCCCTCTCCTTTGATCCTTGGGGACAGGACCGGGGGGGGGGG
>NW_015396304.1:15190-19246 GCF_001527695.2 Protobothrops mucrosquamatus
TTCTCCTCCGTTGCGCCCAGCGCTTGTGAAGTGCTCGTTTTGTTTCCCCAATGCAGAGATCTGCCCACGGCTCCCTGCACTGTAGTGCACACACCACGTTGCTCAGTTTGTGTCTGGGTGTTTCGTCCCCAAGGTGGACCAGCTTCTGCCTGGGTGTATTCGTGGGTTTGAAGTGTTACGCCTAGGTTGTGTTGGCTGAAGATTCCCCCTGTGGCCTCGTGAAAAAGCACCTTTGGGGCAACCAGGAATCGGATGGCGGACAATCTCCACGGACATTTCCCAGGAATAATTAAATCATCCGAGGGAATCACTTAAATAGGAGCCAGCCGTGTGCTGCAGCTGCCAAAAAGGCCAACACAGTGTTAGGCTGCATTAACAGAGGGATAGAATCAAGATCACGTAAAGTATTAATACCACTTTACAAGGCCTTGGTAAGGCCACACTTGGAATACGGCATCCAGTTTTGGTCACCACGATGTAAAAAAGATGTTGAGACTCTAGAAAGAGTCCAGAGAAGAGCAACAAAGATGATTAGGGGACTGGAGGCTAAAACATATAAGGAACGGCTGCTGGAATTGGGGATGTCTAGTTTAATGAAGAGAAGGACGAGGGGGGAAATGATAGCCGTGTTCCAGTATCTCAGGGGCTGCCCCAAAGAAGAGGGAGTCAAGCTATTCTCCAAAGCGCCTGAAGGCAGGACGAGAAGCAATGGATGGAAACTAATCAAGGAGAGAAGCAACCTAGAACTAAGGAGAAACTTCCTGACAGTGAGAACAATTAACCAGTGGAACCACCTGCCTCCAGAAGCGGTGAATGCTCCAACACTGGAGGTTTTTAAGAAGAGACTGGACAGCTGTTTGTCCGAAATTGTATAGGGTTTCCTGCCTGAGCAGGAGGTTGGACTAGATGACATCCAAGGTCCCTTCCAACTTTACTATTATTATTATTATAAGATGGGCGCACCACAGGAGCTGTGAGGCGACAGACAGGCCTTGCCTTAACACCCATTCGTTTAGCAAAAATTCAAAGTCCAAACAGCCAGGGAAAAAAAAAAAAAGCCACTTAACGATCAATCCTCACACTTACAACCAGTGGTCCAAGCGATTGGCATCCCAGTGTGTGTGTGTGTGTGTGTGTGTGTGTGTGTGTGTCATGCGATAGTCATCTGCAACTTTCAACAAAGTCCAAGGGGGGAAAGACAGAAAGGTCACGAAATGTGGCTTGCCTCAACTTCACGTCCGTTGCTCAACAGGGTGTGCGATGGAAGCGAGATAAATCGCCTCGCTTAGCGACGGGCTTCCCGGTCGCAATTGTGGCTGCAAGTCAAGGACCGCTTGTAGTTGGCGTCGCTGGGAGTGCAACCCAAATGCACAACTTGCGTGCTTAAACAGGAGGGAGGGGGGGGGCGCTCGAAGCCGGCCTGCGATAAACCAGACGGAGCCCGCCAGATTTAACCCAAAATAACTTTATTGCCGTCGTCGCTCGTGACACAAACCGAAAAGGGGCAAGACCCGAGCGTGGCCGAAGGGACCCTCCCCACGAGGAAGCCCAGGGCTGTGTTGGACCGGAGGGCACCACCTTGCAGCTCCATGCCCTGACAAATGGGGGGGAGTTCAAATCCCACGTGCCCCCCCCTCGTGCACCCTGGCACAAATCTTCACTATTGGGTTATTATCTTTATTGTCACCATTATTAATAAAAGAGAAGGCAAAGGAGACATTTAAGGCAGCAAGGACAGGGGGGGGAACTGCTTCTGTCCCCCCCCCAGCTGGGGCAGGAGGGACAGGAGGAGGCGATGATGCTTCAAGTTTTCAGACTCCCACCCTGGATAATTGGGGGGGGGAGGAAGAGGGCTGGCTAGCACCGATTTCCGAGGCCTCTCTAGGCATCTTCAGAGACACCCCCCCCCGGACAAAATGGCCTGAGATTTGGGGTGTCGGGGGGGGGGCAAAGAGTACAGCTCCCCAGGAAGGAGACCGAAGTCATCTTTGGCATGGGACGGGAGCGCTGCACCCAAACGGGGAGGCCGAGGTCGCGGTGGGAGTTTTGCCTTCCGAGAGAGTGGGAAGGGCCCTCGGAGGTCATCCAGCCCAGCCCCCTCCCCACTGCATTCGCGGTCGGAAAAGGACAAGAGGGTAGGCCCCCCCCCTGCGTGCAGTCGAAGCCCCCCGCTTTGCTTCGTTACCGGTGGGGGCTCTTGGGAAAATTCGCACTCGCGGCTGCCCGTCCATCTAATAAAACGGCAGGCCTCCCTTGCAGGGTTGATTTCATGGCCCCTCCCTCTTGGATGAAGTAGTCAACGAGGTGGACGTCCATCCATTTTGACACACACACACACACACACACACACACACACACACACACACACACACACACACACGCTGACCTTCCCTTATCCTCTCCTCCTGCCGCCTTTGGGATACGCTCCGAGTGCTGGGGGAGGCACAAGTTGCCCGCTACTTACGACGGTTCTTTTACTGACCGTCGGAAGTTACAACGCAATGAAGGGGAAAAAAGAGGGGGGGGGGACTCGTGGCCCTTTTTCACTCTTAACGACCGTTGCAGCATCCCGGGGAATCACGTGATCCCCGTGGGCCCCCTTCCAACTCGGCTTCCGACAAGGTACTCCTCGGCTTACGACCACAGGGGGGGGAGCCCAAAGGGTCCGTCGCTAAGGGGGACATTTTGCTAGGCAAGTTGTGTCCCCTTTTACTGGGGGCCTCGCTTGCCGCGGCTCTTCGGCGAATTACGTCGCGACGTGAGTTTTGCCCTGTTTTACGCCCTTTCTTGCCGGGGTCGCTAAGCGAATCTCTGGAGTTGACGAGTTAGTAAGACGGCTGTTAAGTTGGCTTGTCAGAAGGTCGCTACTTTTTTTCCAGTGCCGTCGGTCACTAAACGAGTCACGGTCACTAAACGAGGACAAGGGGCTCCGTGTGAGAGAAACGGCCCCACAAAGGTTGGGAAACGAAGGGCCTCCTTTGGACATGGGGTTTAATCCCTGTTTGTTTCAAATCAAATCAAATCAACCGTGATTGTCAAAGTACAACATGTGTACAATGAGATTGGCTAAGCCTCCCTTCGTGCACTTCCCCCCCCCCGACACAACTCACAGTGACAACCAACACACAATCTTATTGCACCGTACGAACTTACGGCACAACGCGCCGGGGCCGGCGCGTTGTGCCATAAGTTCGTACGGTGCAATAAGATTGTGTGTTAGTTGTTAGTGTGAGTTTGTGGGGGTTCACCAAATTCACGCCCCTCTTTTAGGGGGGGGAGGATATTTTGGGGGGGGGCCCTCTTTTATCCCCATTAAAATAGAATAGCTGCTTTTCCACCCAGCTGGGCTTTTCTCTGAAAAAGAGGAAAAAAATTTCCTTTTCTGCCAAAGCGATGGAAAAATAAAGTCCTCTACTTACGTCTGTTGCTAAGGGAGACCTTTGTCGAGTGGGTTTGACCCACTTTACGGCCTTCCCTGCCGCCGTTGTTAAGCAGATCACAGAAGTTGCTGTTAATCACTTAACTAAGCTATTCGAAGCAACCTGGAACTAAGGAGAAACTTCCTGACGGTGAGGACAATTAACCAGGGGAACAACCTGCCACCGGAAGCGGTGAATGCTCCAACACTGGGAAGTTTTTAAGAAGAGACCGGACGGCCCTTTGTCCGAAATGGTAGAGGGGTTCCTGAAATGATGTAGGGTTGGACTAGATGACCTCCAGGGTCCCTTCCAACTTTATGATGATGATGATGATTATTAACCAGCTAAGTTGACAATTCACTTAACAACCGTGCTGAGTTAATAACATAGTTGTTAAGTGAATCTGGCTTTGCGCGTCAGTTGAATCTCTGGGACGCCCCGACCGTCATAAATGTGAATCGGTTGCCGAATCGACCGGATTTGGATCACGTGACCACGGGGGGGATGCTGCGACGGGTCGTTAAGTGTGAAAAAGGGGCGTTTGCTTTTCCCAGGGCTGTCGTAAGTTTGAACGGTCACTAAACGAAGCATCGTAAACTCAAAGTACTACCTGTATCTCCTCCTTTGGGGCTCCATT
>NW_015396304.1:26778-28305 GCF_001527695.2 Protobothrops mucrosquamatus
CAGAGTTGCTGGTCTCGGCTGCGGTGAGTAAGCGAGGACTGGATCTGAATCTGAGCAAAATGGCAATTAAGGCGGAGGAACAAAACGGATCCTGACAGATGCTTCACATCAGGGCTACAAGGTGGCGTGTTGTGTCTCTCACCCCAACGTGGAGTTTTTGTCTCCAGATGTTTTACCTCCAGAAGTTGTGGGTGCTCCAACACTGGAAGTTTTTAAGAAGAGACTGGACAGCCATTTGACTGAAATGGTATAGGGTTTCCTGCCTGAGCCAGGGGGTTGGACTAGATGACCTCCAAGGTCCTTTCCAACTCTTGTTTCTATTCTATTCTATTCTATTCCATTCCATTCCATTCCATTTCATTCTATTCTATTTATTCTGTTCTGTTCCATTCTGTTTTATTATTCTATTCTATTCTATTCTATTCTATTCTATTCTATTCTATTCTATTCTATTCTATTTATTCTGTTCTGTTACATTCTGTTTTATTATTCTATTCTATTCTATTCTATTCTATTCTATTCTATTCCATTTCATTCTATTATATTTATTCTGTTCTGTTCCATTCTGTTTTATTATTCTATTCTATTCTATTCTATTTCTATTCTATTCTATTCCATTTCATTCTATTCTATTTATTCTATTCTATTTATTCTATTCTATAATAATAATAATAATAATAATAAAGTTGGAAGGGACCTTGGAGGTCATCGAGTCCAACCCCCTGCCCAGGCAGGAACCCTACACCATTTCAGACAAACGGCTGTCCAGTCTCTTCTTAAAAACTTCCAGTGTTGGAGCATTCACCACTTCTGGAGGTAGGTAGTTCCACTGGTTAATTGTTCTAACTGTCAGGAAGTTTCTCCTTAGTTCTAAGTTGCTTCTCTCCTTGATCAGTTTCCACCCATTGCTTCTCGTCCTGCCTTCAGGTGCCTTGGAGAATAGCTTGACTCCCTCTTCTTTGGGGCAGCCCCCGAGATACTGGAAGACTGCGATCATGTCCCCCCTCGTCCTTCTCTTTGTTAAACTAGACATACCCAATTCCAGCAACCGTTCCTTATATGTTTTAGCCTCCAGTCCCCTAATCATCTTTGTTGCTCTTCTCTGTACTCTTTCTAGAGTCTCAGCATCTTTTTTACATCGTGGTGACCAAAACTGGACGCAGCATTCCAAGTCTGTTCTTATCAGGGCATTATAAAGTGGTATTCACACTTCCCGTGATCCTGATTCTATCCCTCTGTTAATGCAGCCCAGCACTGTGTTGGCCTTTTTGGCAGCTGCAGCACACGGCTGGCTCCTATTTAAGGGATTGTCCACTAGGACTCCGAGATCCCTCTCACAGTTACTACTATTGAGCAAGGTACCCCCTATACTATACCTGTACATTCTATTCTATTCTATTCTATTCTATTCTATTCTATTCTATTCTATTCTATTCTATTCTATTCTATTCTATTCTATTATTATTATCCTATCCTATTCCATCCCATCCCATCCCATTCCAGCCAAGAAAGAGGAACAAGAATTAA
>NW_015396305.1:0-3678 GCF_001527695.2 Protobothrops mucrosquamatus
ATCAATTAAAATATTCTCTAAAACAAGCAAAAGTTTCCAAAAATGGAAAAGCAAATCTTTGGAAGTCTATTAAAATTAATTCACTCCATTTAATAATTCTGGTGTGCTAGATGTTTCCCAATTCTACAGTGACTGTAAAAAAAAATGTTGCTTCTTAAAAAAAGAGAGAAATCAGAAAATGGTTTCGGAATACAGTAATCTGAATGCATGTCATTATATCTTCCATTTATTGAAACTAGAGCTGAGTTCCTGCTTGTAAATTTGACTATTTAAGATGGTCTTTCCACTATCTGCTCAGGAGTGGGAAAATTCATGGCAAGCAGCCAAGAAAATAATGAGCTTGTTTGCAGGGGGATTAAAAAAAAACCCATATGGTTCCCTTTCTATGGCATACAAGTTTAACATACTATTGTAGATTATAGATCCCTTTTAAGACTAGCCTTCCTCTATGTAAGCCAGAGTCTGTAACTCCCAGAAAGGGCATGACAGCAGGGAATTTCAAGTCTTAAAAGTTCTAACACATCTGGAGGAACACTAGCGGCAGAAATCTGTACCATTATGTTATCCAATGAAATACATTTTGGTAACAATAAGGCTGCATGCTTTTTGCTGTTTACTTCAACAGCAAAATTACTTGACCATATGCTCAGAGAGGGCATATGGTCAATCAATAATTTCAACTATACAGCTGCAAGATTATTTAAGTACAAAGGATCAGAAGGACTGGCAAAGTGTAAGAATACTTCTACAAAGCTTTTGGATAAAATGAGTCTACTTTCTTGTCCTTCTCCTTCTTTTATTGAATATATTTTTTCTTGTCGTTCATACTGCTTCATAATAAAGAAACATCTGCCCCAAAGAGTAAAATGAAGTGTACAAACCAGCTTCCAAACTTAATTCAATTAATTATAATCAGCATTATAACACAGGTAGATATTACACCATGATTAAAGCAAATGTGAAGGGTTAGATAAACATCACGCAGAAGAAAGGAAAAATGTGGTAAATATAGGACAGTTTCAATATGTTCCCGATGTTCTAATTACGATGAAACAATCAGGTATTCTGGTTTGCTTTACCATCTGGTTATGACTTCTTTAGATTCCTAATTAATATACAACACAATAGAAAATTCTGAATCTATAGCCCAGAGATTTGTAACAAATGAATAAATTCATTTTTCCATTGTTTCAGATGAGAATAACTAACCTTCTGTAACTTGAGAGCCATTAGGAACAATACGGTTCTATTCAAGAGCAGATCTAATTTATAACTTCAAGTAACATCTTTCACCCCTTGGGTGGTCCACTAATATATGTTCTTGCCAATAAAAGGATTTCAATATTTCAAGGAAAAAACAGCTGAATATAGCAAAAGTCTTCCAAGCCCCCAAACCATTTCATGGAATTAATGGGAATGAATTCTTATAGATAACTTTAGGACCAAGTGATTGACATTTGTCACCGTACGAAAATATGCAGATTTCTATCAAGGGGTGGGGGTAAACAGTGGGAACAAAAATTACCTCTTCCAAATAAGAAAATACCATTCTAAACTATTTTAAGGAAGCTCGCTTAAATTCATTACTCAGAAGGAATCTTTAAAAGCATACCTTTGATCCCCCAATAAAAGCTGATGTTGTCCTAGCTTCAGCTTGTGAGTCATAAACATGGGGGTAATGAATTTTGTCAAATTCCATGTCTCGTTGTCTGCATAAAACTGGCATTGTGCGAGCGTTCAAAAGTGCTTGTTCTCTGTAACCACAAAAGGAAAACCAGTGGCAATCAAAACTGATAGGAACTCAATGCAGAATGCAGTGATGCCGTGGAAATGATTACAAATACTAAGCAAATTCAACATTAGAGGGTTAGAGAGCTTCATATTGGACATCAGAGTGGTGTTGCATTTCAAATGTTCTTTGAGCAAAGACGTCTGCACACGTTAACATCATTCACGATGGCCTCTTTTTGGGAAGTAGAAACGGGAAACAATTCTCACCTATATCTGCTATAGAATTCTGCATAGATATACAGGTACTACTCAAGTTGTGATTGCAAATAGGACTGGGACTGTGGTCGCTAAGTGATGTGCTTGTAAAGCATGATGTTATGTAATCACATTGCTTAGCGATTGCAATCCAAGCAATCCCAAGATATGCAAGCCATTAGGTGGAAAGTGAAAAAGGTATCAGGTAGGAAGTGCCCAGGTGCCACAGGGTGGAGGAGTCCCTGAAAGGCCAGGTGTAGATCAGGCACTAGTTGGGAAAGGGGAACTTGGTGCAATGCGAATTCAGAAAAGTCAAGGAATGAGAGTGTGGGGTGCCTGTGTGCAAGCGCAAGGAGACCAAAGAAAGAGAGTGCAGGGCATGTGTGTACCTGAGTGCAGGGAAGCTAAGGAAGGAGCAGATGTGGTACATGTGATCCCAGGGAGGCCATAAAAGGAGGGTGCAGGGTGCGTCTGTTTGCAAGTACAGGGTGGCCTGCGAAAAGAGGGGGCAGAGGTGCATGAATATGCAAGCAGGCCAAGGAAAGAGGGCATCAAGTAAGTGCGATCATAGGGAGGCCATGGAAAGAGAGTGCTAGTGGCTGTGTATGTGAGTGCGGAAAGGCCCAGAGAAGGAGGGCATGGGTGAGTGCATGCCTAAGTGTGAACACAGGAAGGCTGGGAAAGAAAGGTTAGGGTTAAAATGGACGAACACTTGTAAAAAGCACAGGGAGGCTGGGAAAGGAGGATGCTTGTGTTTGCATGTGTGCATGGAAGCGGAAGGAGGCCAGGGAAGGAGGGTGGTACTGGTGGGTTGGTGTGATGGATCCTCTTGAGTGGAGAATGCAGAGTAAAAGTTACATTATTTTTTATAACTTAAAAAAGGGTTAACAAGCAATTATTCAAATCAACCATCCATTCGTGCCTTTCAGAATATTCCCTTCCTTGCCAGAAATAGAATTTTTCTACTTCCATATAGCTTTTTCAAAGGGCACTAAGGTTTGAATATCTTTCCAGTTTGGCATTGACAAAGTTCATGCATACATTAATGTCTCGCTTAGTGACAGAAATTTTGGGCTCAGTTGTGGTCATAAGTCGAGGACTACCTACGCTTTAATTATAATTTGAAACTTTCTCATTGATAGAACCAAATTAAGGGAAAGTAAAGGCTTGGCAAATCTCGAGGATAGCGTTGCACTGAAACTTCTTACCTTTGTATCCGTAACTCCTTCGGATCAAAAGAGATTCCTGCATCAACAAGAATTTCTCCTTCATCCCCAGTTCGTTTTTCTCGCCTGGCATTTCGTTTTTCTTCACGGCGATATAATTTCATTAGCTGCTTCTCTTGTTCAGACTGAATGGTGACTTGGCAGCCATAATTTGGCTTAGAATTTTCTCCTGTAAATTTTCTGCACTGTTCTGTAACATGGAAACACACACAGCTATTTATAGATTCCTGATCTCTGCACTCTTGGTTTTGAGCAATACTATGGAAACTTAAAAGTAATTTTATGAAGTATTTAAAATTGACTAAAATGTTGAAAAAAAATGATATATCAGTTGTATTTCAGATATCCTTTTACAAAATAGAACAGAATCAAGAAGATCCCATTATCAGAATACAATCTAAGTCTGAAAAAGGAAGCAGATATAGAATAGCAAAGCAAAATACCCGGCAAAATTAAAGCCCCTAAA
>NW_015396305.1:6223-8443 GCF_001527695.2 Protobothrops mucrosquamatus
CAACACTGGAAGTTTTTAAGAAGAGACTGGACAGCCGTTTGTCTGAAATGGTGTAGGGTTCCTGCCTGGGCAGGGGGTTGGACTCGATGACCTCCAAGGTCCCTTCCAACTTTATTATTATTATTATTATTATTATTATTATTATTATTATTATTATTATTATTATTATTATTATTATTATTATTATTATTATTATATACTGGTTGTCCTCGACTTACAACTACAATTGAACCCAATATTTTCATTGCTAAACAAGGCAGTTAAATGACTTTTGCCCCAAATATGACTGAGTTTGGACCTTTCTTGACACAGCTCTTAGATGAAATCACTGCAATTGTTAAGTTAGTAACAACTAGTTAATTAGTTAAGTGAATCTGGCTTCCCCATTGACTTTGCTTGTCAGAAGGTCGCAAAAGGTGATCACTTGACCCTGGGACATTGCAACCGTCATAAATACATGCCAGTTGCCAAGTGTCCAAATACTGATCACATGACCATGGGGATGTTGCAACAGTCATCAGTGTGAAAAATGATCAAAAGTCACTTTTTTAAAAAAATGCTATTGTAACTTCGATCGGTCACTAAACAAATGGCTGGAAACTACCTATGCCAGTAGACATGCTGGCTAGGAAAAACTTCTAGCATTAATTTGGGGAAAACTGGATCAAAACTAGGTAAGCTACGGGTGGTCCTATAGCATCTTTATTTCATGGACATCTGGAAGGTCATACGTTGCTTACTTTTGCTCTTATGAAGCTTACTTTCGATAAGAAAATAGGCTGGGATATAAAGCATCCAAATGTGTTTTTATTTTTACATCAAGGATCTCGCAAAACACCATTTGGCAAAACAGCTTTGAAAGTAGTGGGATTTTTAATTGTATTTCCCAACAGGCATGAAGTTCTATTATTAAAATTAAAAAACAACATTAATTTAAAATAATACAACCTGTACTTGAAAGATTTTGGGATCTCTGTCTTTCTAAGCATAGTCATTTTCCTTTCTTCTAGAACAGGGATAGGCAACCTTGGCTCTTTTATGACTCGTGGACTTCAACTCCCAGAATTCCTGAGCCAGCATGACTCAGCTTGGAAATCTCTCCCTTTCCCCTCAGCATGGCTGGCTCAGGAATTCTGGGAGTTGAAGTCCACGAGTCATAAAAGAGCCAAGGTTGCCTACCCCTGGTCTAGAAGGACAAAATCTTGATTCTAATTACTATTATATAACTAGAGAAAATTAGTCAATTGAATCTGATTAGTATACCATACAAAACAAAGTTTATGTCTGGCAGAGTTGGAGGGAGAAATTTTTTGACAAGATGAAGATGCCACAGAAGAGATCCAGGCCAAATAGCACATGCTTGTTTTCACCAATATGTAGCAGAAGGTTTCTATCCTTGGCTGTAGACAGATGCTTAAACCTAGCAGGTGTAAATAATATATCTGAATTTCTTAATAACATCATAGGCCAGAATTCTAGGCTGCAATTTTTCCCTTTGTGTGCTTAAAGTGGGCCATCCAAATTGGCCCATTCTATACGTAAAATATGCAGTGTTTATATCTAATTGAACAACCCTGTACTTACAGCATTGTTTAACACTGCACTGCTTGAGACCATCAAGGAAAATATGCCCGTTAGATAATTATGTCTTTATAACACATGCGTTGATGAAAATGCAAAAAATAAAAAAGATACAACAGACATTAAGAATACTGTTTCCAATCCAAATGGGTCTCAACAATAAACTGCAGCTAATTGCGGTTTTATAAATAATGGCAAATTATGCTGAGCTGTAGGAGTTGCTACCAATTTCAGTTTTAAATACTGTACTAAGTATGTAGCAGTAAATGGATCAGCTCCAATTTAATTGGGTCCTGAATAAGCGGGAGAACTCAAGTGTCATCAGATTACATGTACAAAAATTATTTATTTATTTAAGGAAATCTATAGGGCCGCCTGATTCACTCTCAGTGACTCCAGGCGGCTTACAAAGATGAAAGCCCAATACCACTGCAATAATAAAAAAAAAACCACGAGTCAAATTAGTTTATTTTATTATTATTATTACATTACTTTTACAAGATCGACTTTCAGACAAAGTTTTGCTGGAGCCGTTTCCCATTTCAAAAGAAACCAATTGATTACATAGCAGCTCAGAAGCACTGCCTATGTTAGTTAGGAAAGAAGCAGCTGCAATAGAAGCGCTCTGAAAGCAAATTT
>NW_015396306.1:0-8442 GCF_001527695.2 Protobothrops mucrosquamatus
CTCCTCCTTTTCATGGAAGTCGCTCAAGAATGAGGGTCCCACTTGCCCAACTCCTGGCTGCGATGGTTCAGGCCACGCCAATGGAAGCTTCCTCACTCACAGAAGGTAAATTTCAAGCATCCAGCGTGACACAATAACAAGAACAATAAGAGTTGGAAGGGAGCTTGGAGGTCATCTAGTCCAACCCCCTGCTCAGGCAAGAAACCCTATTTCAGACAGATGGTTGTCCAGTCTCTTTTTGAAAACTTCCAGTGTTGAAGCATCCATAATTTCTGGAGGCAAGTTGTTCCACTGGTTAATTGTTCTGTCAGGAAATTTCTCCTTAGTTCCAGGTTGCTTCTCTCCTTGATTCGTTTCCATTCATTGTTTCTTCTCCTGACTTCAGGTGCTTTGGAGAATAGGTTGACCCCCCTCTTTTGGGGGGCAGCCCCTCAAATATTGGAAGACTGCTATCATGTCCCCCCTCATCCTTCTCTTCATTAAAATAGACATACACAATTCCAGCAACCATTCTTCATATGTTTTGTCCTACAGTCCCCTAATCATCTTTGTGGCTGTTCTCTGCACTCTTTCTAGAGTCTCAACATCTTTTTCACCTCATGGTGACCAAAACTGGATGCAGTATTCCAAGTGTGGCCTTACCAAGGCGTTGTAAAGTGGTATTAACACTTCACGTGATCTTGATCCTCAAATATTGTTTTTGATTTCCAGTAGCTTTCATGTCCAGGTCACGATATCCTTATTACCGTGAGCTGTCTTCGTCACCAGCCTCCACGAGCATTCTAAATAACCTTTTTTTTGTAATATATTCAGTCTTTCAGCCTCATAAGTGTTCTCCACGCCCCTATAAAGATTAAATCTCTATAAAGATTAATTACCCCTGTTTTATGCCCATTTTTACGACAGGTGCCCCTCAGCTTACAACCACAGCTGAGCCCTTACCTTAATTTCCGTGGCTAAGCGAGACAGTTCTGGAGTGAGTTTTGCCCCCATTTTACGACCTTTCTTGCCACTGTTGTTAACTGAATCATTGCAGTTCTTAAGTTAGTAACACGGTTGTTAACTGAATCTGGTTTCTCCTTGGCTTGTCCAAAAGTCATAAAAGGGGATCCCATGATTCCCGGGGACACTGCAGCCATCATAAGTACCAGCCAGTTGCCAAACCAAGTCTGAATTTTGATCACGTGACCATGGGGATGCTGCAATAGTCATAAGTGTTGCTCTTTTTTCAGAGAAGAGCAACAAAAATGATCAGGGGAGGCTAAAGCATATAAGGAACGGTTGCTGGAATTGGATATGTCTAGTTTAATGAAGAGAAGGACGAGGGGGGACATGATAGCAGTGCTCCAATATCCCAGGGGCTGCCCCAAAGAAGAGGGAGTCAAGCTATTCTCCAAAGCACTGGAAGACAGGACAAGAAGCAACGGATGGAAACTCACCAAGAAGAGAAGCAACCTAGAACTAAGGAGAAACTTCCTGACAGTTAGAACAATTAACCAGTGGAACAACCTGCCTCCAGAAGTTGTGGGTGTTTCAACACTGGACGTTTTTAAGAAGAGACTGGACAGCCATTTGTCTGTAATGGTATACGGTTTCCTGCCTGAGCAGGGGATTGCACTAGATGACCTACAAGGTCCCTTCCAAGTCTGTTATTTGATTCTGTTCTGTTCTGTTCTGTTCTGTTCTGGTCTGGTCTGGTCTGTTCCCATTCTATTCTATTCTGTTCCCATTCTATTCTATTCTATTCCCATTCCCATTCCCATTCCATTCCATTCCCATTCTATTCTATTCTATTCTATTCTATTCTATTCTATTCTATTCTATTCTATTCTATTCTACTCTACTCTACTCTACTCTACTCTACTTCTATTCTGTTCTGTTCTGTTCTGTTCTGTTCTACTCTACTTCTATTCTATTCTATTCTATTCTATTCTATTAACTTTGAATGTACAAATAACTGTTATACATCGAGGATATCTGTATGGTGAATGCTGGTTAGGATTCTTCTTAATAATGGTATCTTGTGGAATGCTCAAATCTAAGTCCTGAGCAGTACAGTACAATTTCCTTTAGTGACCAACCTTTCCTTTAGTGACCATTTGAAGTTACATTGGCACTGAAAAAAAGTGATTTACATCAGGTCCTCGTCCTAATGTCTGTCGCAGCATCCTCATAGTCATGTGATCAGATTTCAGAGGCTCGGCCACTGACGTGTTCTTACGACAGTTGCAGCATCCCACATGATTGCATTTGTGATCTTCCCAGTCAGCTTCTGACAAGCAACATCAATGGAAAAATCCATATTTGCTTATTGACCCTAAGATTCACTTAACAAGTGGAATGATTTGCTTAACAACGGTGGCAAAAAAATTGCTTTACAAAAAAATTGTAAAGTCGGAGCATGGCTCACTTAGCACCCATCTTGCTTAGCAATGGAAATGTTGGTCCCAGCTATGACTGTAAGTCGAGGACTATCTTAACAATAGCAAGTTCCAGAAATCCAAATTTGGGAGACATCAAGCATTCCCTTCCATTAAAAACTTCATTTTAGGGCCAAGTCGTATGACTGTATCTTTTTATGGGCAATCTGCAACCGAGTTCCTCTGATATATAAATTCTTACCCAAATGCAAGGCTGTTCATGTCATAATGAATTTCTAATGGATGTATAAAAAAAATACTGCTTATAAACCTGAGGGGAAATATGCCACTGAGAAACAAATTTACCACAAACATAAAATAGATGTTTTCTTTTTCTAATTTTCCTCCGCCTGACAAAGGAGAAAAATAATAAAAAAGCAGAAATTAGAAAAATCAATCCTTCTCCTCTCAAAGAAGTCAAAAATATTTTGTTTGAAAGTGAATGTAACATCAGTCAAACACATTTTCTTCACAAAAAAAAAGATGTTGAGACTCTAGAAAGAGGAAAGAGAAGAGCAACAAAGATGATCAGGGGACTGGAGGCTAAAACATACAAAGAACGGTTGCTGGAATTGGGTATGTCTAGTCTAATGAAGGGAAGGACGAGGGGGGACATGATAGTAGTCTTCCAATATCTCAGGGGCTGCCCCAAAGAAGAGGGAGTCAAGCTATTCTCCAAAGCCCCTGAAGGCAGGACAAGAAGCAACGGATGGAAATTAATCAAGGAGAGAAACAACCTGGAACTAAGGAGAAACTTCCTGACAGTTAGAACAATTAATCAGTGGAACGACTTGCCTCCAGAAGTTGTGGGTGCTCCAACACTGCAGGTTTTTCAGAAGAGATTGGACCACAGTTTATCTGAAATGGTATAGGCTCTCCTGCTTGAGCAGGGGGTTGGATTAGAAGATCTCTAAGGTTCCTTCCAACTCTGTTATTCTGTTAAGTTTCCAAACTCTTCAGTGATCTTTTATTTTTAAAATCAGAACTGAAACATTTGCTAGAGTGAATCCTTTCCAAGAAAACAATTCTCAGAATAGCATCTGCTTAGCACGTGCGTGCCGCAAACAGGCCGGGGCTAGCACCTGCATGATACTCACTAGCCCTGCCCCATTCTTGCATGGCGCAGCGGCTGTTTTTGCACCCCGCGGTACCGCGGTGGCCATTTATGCACCCTGTAGCGTGGTGGCGACCTGTGTTTCTGCCCCATGCTGCGGTGGTGTCCCATTTTTGCACCCCAAGGCGCAGCAGCAGTCTGTTTTTGCACCCCGTGGTGCGGCATCCTGTTTTAGCGCCCCACAGCTATGGTGCTAATGCAAGTGAGGGGGTGTGCATGCACATGCATGCACACTGGCAAGCCTGTCCCATGGCCTGGTGGCCAGTAGGCCACGGCCCACTACTGGGCCACGGGCCACAGGTTGGGGACCCCTGCTTTACAGCACTCTCTGGGCAGTTTATAATGTAAGCATCGTTGGCATATTGCCTCCAACAATGTGACTCCTCATTTTACTGCCCTTGGGATGATGGAAGGCTGAGTCAACTTCGAGCCCTATCGGGATCGAACTTCAGGCTGTGGGCAGAGTTTCCCTGCAATGATGCATTCTAACCACTGCGCCTCCAGGGCTCTTTAAAGAACCCTTTACTAGAACAGCGATCCAAGTGTACGCTCCCGTCAACCAAGCAGAAGACAAGGAGATTGGCTAGTTTTATGGTAACCTTTAATCTGAAATTGACGGGACAGGCAAGCAAAATATACTGCTTATGGCTGGAGGCTGAAATGTCATCGTAGTAATTGGTATGGAAGGAAACATTGGCTTGTACAGCCCGTGCAACAAAAATAAAATGAGAGAGCAGCTTATCAGATACTTCCAGTCTGATGATTCATCCGTTGCTCGTGCATTCTTCAAACGTTCAAAAAAAGTGCCTGCGTGCATGACCATCATTGGACAGAGCACACAGTGATTAAATCGATTACTGGTACAAGAACATTGTAGTGCCAGACAGTATAATATTTTCTCTGTGACTGCTGTTGTGTGTGATACAGGTAGAGTTGACGTAAAACCATTTGTTTAGCAGCCAGCTGCTCAAAGCTATAACAGCACTGAAAAGAAGTGATTTACAGCAGGTCCTCACACTTACAACTGTCGCTACATCCCACGGTAACATGATCAAAATTTGGGCATTTGGCAAGCGGCACGTGTCCTGGGGTCACGTGACCACCGTCTGCATCCTTCCCAGCCAGTTTCTGACAAGCAAAGTCAATGGGGGAAGCCAGATTTGATGAATGACTGTGTGATTCACTTAACAACTGGGGTAAAAAGGTTGCAAAATTGGGCACAACTTACTCAACGACTTCCTGGGTCATCCACAGACATTCTAGTCGTAAGTTGAGGATTATCTGTATAGCAAAATCAAAAGCTGTCTAATTTATACTTGACTTCAACAATTAGCAATATTCTAGGATTTGAAACTGACTGCTTGTCCATTCCTAACATTTCCTGACTCAATCTACCCGATTAACAATCATGTAATGAATTCACCGAGCTATGCCAGATTTAATATTAATGGATGTCGATAACAGAGGTCTTCTGGGTTATTGTAAGGAATAAGATTTAATTACCCACATTAATGGGGCTTTTATATTTCTAACTGTTGTTTTCATATTTTCTGTTTTATTTGTTATGTGCTGCCCAGAATCACGGGAGGGAGGGAGAGAGGGAGGGAGGGAGGAAATGGGAGGGAGGGAGGAAATGGGAGGGAGGAAGGAAGGAAGGAAATGGGAGGGAGGAAGGAAGGAAGGAAGGAAATCGGAGGGAGGGAGGGAGGAAGGAAGGAAATGGGAAGGAGGGAGGGAGGAAGAAAATGGGAGGGAGACAGGAAGGCAGGAAGGCAGGAAGGCAGGAAGGAAGGAAGGAAGGAAGGAAGGAAGGAAGGAAGGAAGGAAGGAAGGAAGGAAAGAAATTGGGGCGAGGGAAGAAAAAATGGGAGGGAGGAAGGAAGGAAATGGGAGGGAAGGAGAGAGGGAGGGAGGAAGGAAATGGGAGGAAGGGAGGAAGGAAGGAAATTGGGGCGAGGGAAGAAAGAAATGGGAGGGAAGGAGGGAGGGAGGAAATGGGAGGAAAGGAGGGAGGGAGGAAGGAAAACAAGTTAGGACATATTTTTTCAACATATACCGTACTGCATCATGTCATCATGTCAGCCTGAATTATTGCGTGGTTACAGCTCCTTTTGGAAGTTCTAATTTTTTTCTTTTTTCTTTCAGCTTATCGGGGTGTCCAAGAGCTACTTTTGCTGGAAAAAAAGGGAAAATCTCAGGGGATGATATACTCAATGCTAAATTCAAGACCAGCGATGGTAAAAATAATTTGTCTTATTATTCAGCTAGTTTTGTAATTTGGGGGCAGAGCAATCTAACATTGGGGTGCCGGGTGCTCTCTCTGAGCTTGGTTATTTTCTTGCAGACATTTCATTACCCAACTAGGTAATACCATCAGTCCGTGCACCTTTGTTTTATACATTGTACATAACCACCGTATTCATACTCTTCTCTGATCAGGATGACCCATACAGGTTAAATTTGAACGACCTAATTTGTTTAAAAATGGCACCACAATTTCAGCAAGATATTCCCTTGCACTTTGGAAGTCCCTCACAGTTATGAACAGATTCTGCTTCTCTTTCCAATCTCTCCAATATGTCCACAAAATGTATAGTCTATCCAAAGAAATTTTGTTCAAGAAATCTATTTCTAATCATGAATACCAGTAGTTCTCAATTTGCGACCATAACCGAGTAGGGAATTACAGCTGTAGACCCTGGCAGTCATTTAGTGGGTCACCATATCACCGGGCCTGATTTTACAACCTTTTTTGCAAAGGTCGTTAAATGAACAAAATGGTTGTTAAATGAACCCAATTGCCAAGCATCTGAATTTTGATCATGTGAGCATGGGGATGCTACAAAGGTCATAAGGGTGAAAAATGGCCATGAGTCATTTTTTCAGTGCCTTTGTAACTTTGAACAATCTAAATGAACCGTCGTAAGTCAAGGACTACCTGTATTTTGAAGGCAACTGTGGGGTTTTTTTCCAATTAATGTAGGTCCATGTTTGTGTGTCTACCCGTGTTTTCCCCAAAATAAGACCGGGTCTTATATTAATTTTTGCTCCAAATGACGCATTAGGGCTTATTTTCTGGATAGGGCTTATATTTGGGGAAATAAGGTACTAAATGTGTCGTAGGCAACCTTGGCTCTTTTATGACTCGTGGACTTCAACTCCCAGAATTCCTGAGCCAGCATGACTCAGCTTGGAAACCTCTCCCTTTCCCCTCAGCATGGCTGGCTCAGGAATTCTGGGAGTTGAAGTCCACGAGTCATAAAAGAGCCAAGGTTGCCTACCCCTGATCTATAGGTAGTCCCCTACTCTTTTAGTGACCAGTTGAAGTTTGAAAAGCATTGAAAAAAAGTAATTTATGATCAGTGTTCACCCTTACGACGGCTGCACAATCCGCATGGTCACGTGATCAAAATCCAGAGACTTGGCAACTGGCATGAATTTATGACGGTTGTGCTCTCCGGGGGGGGGGTGTCACGTGATCACCATTTGTGACCTTCCCTGGCAAGCAAAGTCAACGAGGGAAGCCAGATTTGCTTAACGACCGCATGATTCGCTTTACAAATGCGGTGACTCAACTGTGGCAAAAAAGATAAAATGAGACAAAACTCACTTTGCGACGGAAATTATGGACCCGCTTGTGGTTGTAAATCGAGGACTACCTGCATTGGCCAACCTAATTTCTTGGGGCTGATGAATTTAATTTGTTGTTTTTATAATTCATTATAATTCCTAATAACAAATCGGGAAATGTAGAATAGAATAGAATAGAATAGAATAGAATGGAATGGAATGGAATGGAATGGAATGGAATGGAATAGAATAGAATAGAATAGAATAGAATAGAATAGAATAGAATAGAATAGATCTGGAAGGGACCTTGGAGGTCTTCTAGTCCAGCCCCCTGCTCAAGCAGGAGGACCTATACCAACTCAGACAAGTGACTGTCTAGTCTCTTCTTAAAAATCTCCAGTGATGGAGCGCCCACGATTTCTGGAGGCAAGCTGTTCCACTGGTTAATTGTCTTGAATGTCAGGAAGTTTCTCCTTAATTCCAGGTTGCTTCCCTCTTTAATCAGTTTCCAACCATTGTTTCTTGTCCTGTCCTCTGGTGCTTTGGAGAATAATTTGACCCCTCCCTCTTCTTTTGGCAGCCCCTCAATACTGGTACACTCCTATCATGTCACCCCTGTTTCTTCTTTTCTTTACAAAATATTTGAATACATCTGGGGCTGGGTTTGAGAAAAAAAACCTAACGTATTATTGTTGTCACCGGGATGATGGCGGTTTTCTCTTGTGTCTTAAAGTTCTCGAGAATGACGAAGAAATCAAACAGTTAAACAATGAAATCAATGAACTGAATGAATCCAACAGTGAGATGGAAGCAGCAATGGTGAAGCTGCAGTCCCAGGTAGGCTGGCATGTTGTTATTGTGATGGACCATCAAAACACAGGGCAATGGTGGGTAGAAAAAAGTAGCTGAAAGGGAGCAGTGTTCCCCAACCTTGGCAATTTTACGATGTGGTGGACTTCAACTCCTAGAATTCCCCAGCCAAAATGGCTGCCTGGGGAATTCTGGGAGTTGAAGTCCACACACCGTAAATTGCTCTCTCTGTGGACATTCTCAGTCATCCAGGTCATGGTTCTACCAAAGGCGCTTTTTCAAATAGGAACTGGACTGAATGGTGGATAATGACGATGATGATGATGATAATGATGATGATGATGATGATGATGATGATGTTGGAAGGGACCTTGCAGATCTTCTAGTCCAACCTCCTGCTCAGGCAGGAAACCCTATACCAGGGGTCTTCAAACTTGGCCCTTTTATGACTTGTGGACTTCAACTCCCAGAATTCCTCAGCCAGGCATGCTGGCTGAGGAATTCTGGGAGCTGAAGTCCACAAGTCAT